>NC_133377.1:30522840-30556116 GCF_049309525.1 Garra rufa
GGGTCTGTTCTTTTTCAGGTCATAAATGTAAGTGAATTACTTTGCGCCTGAAGTCTTCCCTCTGCCATCTCAGACTGCACACACTCACAGCCAGTAATTAACTACTGTTTTTACTGGCGTTACTCTTGTTTTTGCTCGTTATTCCCTCGAGAACATAGAATACATAATATCCTGTTTGTGCCTAAAATTTGCTGTCTTTCATAAAAATAGTCTGTTGTCATGACGACTCGGGTTAACAGAACTGAAACATCTTCTTTGCAGGGTTGTTTACAAAGCAAAAACTTTGTGTACGTATTCAGCGAAGCGCTTTTGCAGAAGTGTTTGTAAATGACCGTAAGTACGGGGGTGAAATCACTACATGCGGTCGCATATCAGGGCAGGCTGCAAAAAGCAGCGCAAACACTGATCTCCGCATATACAGTAAAAGTGCAACGGTGTTTTTTGGACGGTCGGATACAAGGCCGATACGCTGCCAAGGGACCCGTATCTCACGGCGAAAAACGTTTATTTCGCCTTAGATGTATCAGGTCCAACTGGCCTCACAATAGACCCTGACTCACCCCTCATACATTGAGATTCAGTTTCTTTTCCCAGCTCAAGTCTCTCCCGCTAGTGTCAATCACAGCCTTTATTGGTGGAAGCGGACCTGACACCCCGGACCTCATGTGAAACCATGGCCGACAGGAGGCAATAAGCCGGAGAATAGCAGCCATCTCAAAGTAGTCCTCCATTTAGCAAGTGCTTTTTTTGCTCTCTTTGCTCCAGTCCTGCATTAAAGATAGAGAAGAGAAATCAATAGAGGTTCACAGCATTAGATAAAAGTCGCAGACTTGAGAAGCAGCCGCGTTAGATGTGGTAAATTAAACCAATCAGAAATTTCCAGAGGCCCTCGGCACATAGAACAGTGCTATCTCACATCTGTCCATCTCGCTGGCCCGTCTCTGCTTTGTTTGTTCTTCATGTAGTTTCACCCTGACACTTCATTTGTTGATCTATCTGTGATGATGTGCTTTATACTAAGAGTCAAACCCTCTTCATCGTGTTTAGAGTAGGGAAAGATGTTTTTTAGCTGTGGGATATGTTCTTGGTTAAAAAGCTGCATTCGGGGCTAAAAGGACCCTGAAAAGATTCTAAACATGATTTTGTTTTAATGGACAGAAAATGATCAATCTCACCAAACACATGCAGGCTCGGAGAGAATTCTTTCTTTTTCCAGCGGAAAACAACTGAAACCGACTGAGACGATTCTTTTAAATGAAAAGCTATAACGTACACAATTTTGTGAAGCTATAACCTGTGATTACCAGGTGATATAGAGTAGAAAAAGCTATATCTTTGATGATTAGTTCATTTAAATCTGGCTTGTCGCATTCTCATGAAAGCAGATGGGGAATGTGAAGAAAAAAACAGCACGCAAAATAAAACAAAAACACAATTAACAACCGCACGGGCAAAAATTCCCTGTAGGTACAAACATTAAAGGTTTCATATGCAGAATTTTAAATATTTTGTCCTTCTGGGCGCTCTTCTTCGTCTGATCATTTTGTTTCATTTTGAAAAGCCTGCTCCTAATCCTACATGGCATGGATAACAGAAAAGCCGGGATAACAGCAGCCGTTTTAAAGACTTCCCTTGGGGGTGGATTTTGACAATTCCCACCACTTTGTAATTTTATTGATAATGAAGAGGATGGCGAGGAAGGGACTTTTGATTTTTGCCAGAAAAGCTAGTTAAGGACAATCAATAGTACATCATTGGGAGAGTTTTGTGATAAAAGCCCTCGGTTACCCTGGCAATCCATCACTTGGCCATACAGATAGGTCAAACGAAATTATATTGCGCTTATCTCTCTACACCAGAAGAGTAACAGAGACGCCGATCAATAGGCTTATATATTGTTCTACTTGTGTTGTAATGGAAATGATGTATCGCTGATTTAGAGCCCTTTGGCCGCTATACACCAGCGATACTGGTCAGATGTGAATGTTGTCTGATCCCATGAGAGCAGCTCAATATCATGATAGACACATAACTGAAGTTTACCACATTGGGTTTATATGGCACTACACCACAAATCACTAAATAAGTGCCATATCTTATTTTTTGTTTCTTATGAAGTCGGTTTTCGTAGCAGATGTGAAGTTAGACAAAAAGTAAAGGGAAAAAAGAGCAGGTTGAACCTTGGTCCATCGTTCTGTGATATCCTAGTGGTCGCCTAATGCAATAAGCTTACACAGAACAGCCCTCCTGCATCTATCCAGGACTTCTGCTGAGGTTTACACGCACATTTGCAGCAAAAAAAATCAGCGAACGCCTGTTTCACTTCAGCTCCTCCATGAAGACATCCACCTTATGGGACTCTGGAAGAACGGGCATAGTTTTGAATTGGATGAACTGTGGAGGATGCGTCCTCGGCATGAGTGAGGAGCAGACGGACCGACCGAGAACAGAACGAGCGGTGTTTGTTGCCAACACACTCCTTAACAGTGTGCGAATCTTTCGCCTGCGTTCTTGACGTTCCTCAAGTAACTTTCGGGATTTCGCGCACGCGTTCCCTGCAGGTTCTCTCACACGAAACCGAGTTTTTTTTCCCGTAATACAAAATTGAAAACGTGACAACTTTTGAAACACTTTTTTTGCGATATTATTTAGATATGTAAATTTATGGAAAGCCATAAATAATGGGAGTAAGTTAGACTACTTATGTTTTGTCGACGTATCGTCCCATACAGATCCTAACGGAAAGCGTTCGAGCAGGCTACTGTTGCTATGGTGACCTCCTCAGGCGAACGCGACTGTTTGCGGCTGTCTATTTAGTATACTAACTTGTAAGCTAACCTTTGTGGTTATTGAAATATTGTTTAAAAAATATCCACCTTTAAAAAGCGTCAACACTTTATTTTGACTTTTTGGTTTGGGTTTAAGCTTTAATTAGACTAACCGAACCCTTCAAATAACAGCCAACTATTTACCAAGGCAACTGCTTTTATAATAGCTAGACAGACATTCGCCTGTCAGAACAAACTTTTCTTTTGTGGATATAAAATTTAAACAAAACTTGATGGAAAGCTATGCTTAAACTAGAATCAATTCTCGTCGAAAGAGCCTGTTTGAAAGGTGCTTGAATGTAACTCATACTGTCATTTATTTGAAAAGAAGGCGTGTGAGCGTGACAAGACTGGTTTTCCGTACTTACGGTGATGTTTAACAAACTACGGATGGACTTTACGCCATGTGAAGTGCCACCAGAGCTGTAGACGCACTTGTTTGCGTCCAGTTTGTGGTCCTACGTGAACAGAGAGCAAAAGGGGGAAAAGTGAGGAAGTGAAACGGGCTAATTACTCAGTCCATCCCTCATTTCCATATCCAGAGAGAGTGTCTACTGGCGTGCGGCCAATCCCTCATGCAGCGCAACGTAATACATGACCCTCTATCATTATAACGCCGACATGCGCAATCTGCACAACGGTAACAACATCTAATATCTCTTATTCACTGACCCCGGGACTGTACGGGACTGCCTGCGTCCGATGTTTCTGCAGATCGGAGCGCCGACGCGAAGCGCAGAGACATGTCCCGAAGAAAGCAAGCGAAACCTCAGCATCTCAGATCGGACGAAGAAGAAGCACAGTCGGACAAAAGTCCGGATAACGGTATGTGATCTGAAATACGACTCTTTTATTCGCCTCTTTAGATATAAGTTTCTTTTGTTGAAATTTCGCGATGTTTTATGCCTCATTTCGAATGGTGTTGAAAACACGCTATAGGATGCATGGCATAGGCTATAACGGAACATAGAAAGAATCTTAAGAGTAAAAAGTAATTGATTTAGAACGCACACATGTAAGTTTATACAATGCTGTGATCTGTTTAAGTAGACTAGATGGAACTCAAGACAAAGTTTTACACCCTTAAGAAATAAAGGTTCTTCTGTGGTTTTTACGTTCAACAGAGAGCCATTTTAACTGTATATGGTTCTTTGGAGATTAAGAAAGTTCTAAATGCTAAGCTTCTATGTTCTTTAAAAAACTTAGTAAATAGATGTTCTAAAGTAGCAGAGAATAAAAAGTTAGTTGAGGAGGGTCTCTTATAACATAATAGTAAAATTCTATTCGAACCTTCATTTTTAAGAGTGCATCATAAAGCACCCGTAAAGTGCGTTTGTATTCCTAATACATGAAAGATATAAGTCTGTGTTTTTTGGGGGGAAATTTCGTGTCAAACGTTCATTATGTGTCATTTGACAAAAATGCCGAACACTTTTTTTTCTCCCAAATAATGCAGCCGTAATGTCTAGTGCCTTTTCAGTATTTTAGCTCTTTGCTAACAATCGTTAACTATGTTAAATTCATTAGAAGTAATTCAGCATTTGGGAACATAAAATGCTCTCAGCGATTTAATTTGCTTAATTAGGAACTGCAGACGTATAGGCCATTATTTATTTATTTTTGTGTTGCATATAGGCTAGACAGTTTTTTTTTTTTTTTAAATGAAATGATTTAACATGATTTAAAATGAATTATTAATTAGGCTATAATCAGTAACGGCAGATTAGAGCTTCGTGCTTTTGATAAAGCAGCAAAATAAAAGAACTGCAAAACCTACAAAAGTGTCCTATTGCAAGACCCAAACAAAACCTTCACCATTCGTCTGTTTGCGTGAGAATAATTCCTATTTGTCATGGTAATGAAGTTACTTACGTGCCCACATGAAAAATCCTCACACTTGGTTTGGTGTCGAAGTTGTGTCTTCATTTAAATCGCGTTAAAGTATTTACTGCAACACAAAGATCGACCTAAAAGAAGAGAATCAGAGTATGGTTTGAAAACATACAGTGAAAGACGTTTATTGTTCTTCAGATCAGTTTTAATCAGATGAATCCATTATAATCAGGCCTGATCTGTTAGAAGAGTAATTAAAGGATTCGAGTAATCAGTAATCATTTTTAATTCTTGAACGTTTACATAAAGTTTAAACTGTGGGTTAGTTTTTTTTATCCAGTTAGTCAAATAAAACGACTGCTTTAGTCAACAGGCCAAGTAAATAATTGCACATAACAGCTTTTTTTAAACCTTTAAACAAATGTATTTTTTTAGAAAATAAAACATCTGCTGAAGTATTCTGAAATGTACTTAAACTAATGTACAATAACTGAAATTTTAGATCAAGCTCAAACACACTGGGTATTTCAAAACATTTAAAAAAAATATTAACAAACTAAAGTAACTTAGAAACATAGCTGTAATTCACATCTGTTAAAAGACTAATTGGCATTTTGTTTTTAACTGAATTAAAGTTAACTGATGTTTATATTTTAAATTAATTTAAAAATGAAAAAATAAATAATGATTTGACTTCACAGTTTTATCCATGTATGCAATAGGTACTTAGCTGATTGTTTTCTCTTATTTTGTCGACGTCAACACAATCATTTTGACTTTCATGTTTGCCCTTGTACATCTTTCATTTCGCCTTCAAATGCCATTCATCAGGCCTCTACAGTAACGACTGTCTAAATAGCATTTTAGCTTTCTTCTTTTGGGCTCTGAGAAATTTATTCTGAGACTCTCATGTTGTAACCTTTGTCTCTCTCATGTCGAAATGATCCAGCTAGCTACCAAAACCACGGTTACCAGCTGAGCACCCTAGGAATCTCCTAAGTTTTTTAATCTTTGTAGTGGCTCATGCAGCAGGGCCCCACAGAATGTCTTTTTTTCTGATTTAAGAATTTGATATATCGATCTCATGAACACAGTTTGGTCCGGACTATTCAGTAAATGCTAATATCTATACAGACTAATCTGTGAACATTTTAAGATTTGCAGCTCGGCCTTAAGTTAATTGGTTGCCTCACTAGATCAGTTTCAGTTAGCTCTCACCTTTCGATATTAAGAGTTTTCAGACCACCCACACAGTTACTGGAATTAGACGAGGAAATGACCCACATTGTAACTACTCTAAGGAAGGCTCACAAAACTGAGGGGAAACACAACAACACCTGACCACAAAATTATTCAGATATTCTGTCATCCTCTCTTCGCTCATTTCTCTTTCTCACTGTCACTTTTTCTGAAAATTTTATGCAGCATTTTTATCCTTATTCAGTGTGGCTACATCAAGGTGATGAAGTGGGGTAATCAAGAAACGTAGCGTAGATACACCCATACAATTTTCCATGGAATTTTCTATTACTATAAAATATGATAAAAAAGATTAATAAAAAAATTTGAAAGGAAAGAAAAGGAAAGAAAAGGAAAAAGGCACACACTTACACACTTACACACACACACACACACACACACACACACACACACACACACACACACACACAAATACAAACAGACAGAAAAAATAGAAAGTAATGGGTTACATTTTTCATTCAGTTTGCCATCTCACCAAACCTATTATTTTTAAATCTATTTGTGTATATTTTGCTCTGAAAAATTCTGAGAAGTTCATAAATTACCCAAACCCAACCCCTTAAGCGCTCATCAGTGAGCCAACAACCTATAACAGTTTAAGCTGATGTAACCTGTCTTTTATGTTTTCTAAATGCAAATATCAGAACAAAAAATCTTTTCAAATGCTGCTGATTTATTTTATGACAAATAATCATTTTTTTGGACTTCCATGATTATTACAAATTGATTTGAAATTACAATTTTTAAAGCTGTGTATTCTTGTCCAATATTGATATGCTGTAAACTTTATAATGTTCTTGTTGTTTTATAATTTACTGATTAGATGAGAAAATGACACTGATTTATCTAAAAATAAATACACTGTAAAGGTTTTGACTTCTAGTGAAAAGACACAGATTGTTTATTCCGTTCTTATGGTCACATGTGATGTGATTTAAAACAATCTGAAGTTAACTGTGCTTTTTACACATTTAAAGCTGAGACCATTTTGTCAAGGTTGTACACCATTAGCAGTGAGAGATAACTGTTTCACTCAACAATGTCAAGTGGGGAGGAATTAGTTCTTCAAATTCATCAGGAAATAAGAGTGTTTGATAGCAATGGAGAGTTCAGATTAGTCAATCAAAGACTCAATTTGCCCTCAACTGACAGTGCAGCTGTGAATTGTATAAAAACATTGGAAATCAATATCCCCTATAGAATTTCATTAAGCTCCCGTATATTCAATAGATAGGTCGCATAATTTGATGGATTGTGCAAAGAAAATTATCGTCTGAGTCTTTGGAGCATGAGCACAAAGAGGCTGGCTTTCAGTAATTGGTAAAGTGGTACAATTGATTTAGTTTATCTATATTGTTCACTCCTCCAAGAATAGCTGTGAAAAATCTATCATCTCAGAAATTTCTATTCACACGCTTTCTCTCTGTGTCTTTATCTCCCAGCACTTCTGTTGAGGGGAGGCGATGAGGAGGACAGCGGCACGGAGAGCCGCAGCGGAGGCGAAGAGACGCACGTGTGTGAGAGGTGCTGTGCTGAATTCTTCAAGTGGTCCGAAATGCTGGAGCACCAGCAGAAGTGCACGGAAGACCCCCCTGTGCTGATAGTAAAGGAGCACAAAGAGAAGGCCATTTCCCGAGGATCGCCGACAGAGTCCCTCTTGAGCGCCCACAGTGACTCAGCAGAAATGGAGGCCAGCGAGCTCAACTGCGAGCTGGCTGAGAAAGTCGACGAGATGCCTGAGGAAACTCACATCATCGACCTGAATGAACCGATGGATATAAGTTTGCCCGAGCATAAAACAACAAACCTCAGCCCTCTACCACTTGACAATGAAAACACCTCCACTTCTCCTGCACCACCTATAACCAATCATTATGACATGCCCAGCACCAACGTGACCCTGGAGATTCTTCACAGCACCCGAGTGGCTGTTGCACAGTTTTCCCAGAGCATTCACTGCGCGGGGTCTGCAGGCAAGCTGAACTCTGCTGCGATACCCATGATTCTGGAGCAGTTGATGGCACTGCAGCAGCAGCAGGTTCAGCAATTACAGCTCATTGAGCAGATCCGCAGCCAGGTCGCTGTAATGAATAGGCAGCCTACGCAAGCCGCCCTTAATCCTGCCGCAAAAAGCCTGCCCTCTGACTCTAACACTTACAATTTCCAGGGCATCGCTCCACCCCCTGTACTTCCATTATCTGGGGTCATGCCCTCTGCAGTGAATGGGCAGGCTTCTGTATCCCAGGCATCTATGCTTGCGAGGCCACCATTGCTGTCTTCCCAGCCAAGCAGTGGACAGATCAGCTCTAGAGCACTGGAGAGTGCCACTGCTTCCGTAACAAGTTCCAGCCCTCATCTCTTTAGCTACAGCGGGGCTTCCCCACTCTTGCCCACCTGTAGCGGATCGCACTCTAACGTTACTAACACCCAGTCCATAAGCACTCCCAGCCCACTATCAGCTGGCCAGAGTAGCCTCCTTAGCCCTTCTGCCAACCTGCCATTACTACCTCAAAGCCCTCCCAACGGAGTCATATTTCCCAATCCACTGGCCAGTATTGCAGCCACTGCCAGTGCTTTAGACCCACTTGCTGCTATGATGAAGTACCGTAAGGGCAAACTGCCCAGCGTCTCAATGTTTGACAGCAAGCCCAGTTCCGAGGACCCATTCTTTAAGCACAAGTGTAGGTTCTGCGCTAAAGTGTTCGGCAGCGACAGCGCCTTGCAGATCCACTTGCGCTCGCACACGGGCGAAAGGCCCTTCAAATGCAACATTTGTGGCAACCGTTTCTCCACAAAAGGAAACCTCAAAGTCCACTTCCAAAGGCACAAGGAGAAGTACCCTCATGTTCAAATGAACCCGTACCCAGTCCCAGAATACCTTGACAATATCCCCACCAGTTCCGGGATCCCCTACGGGATGTCTTTTCCTCCGGAGAAGACAGGACCTACTTGGTTAGACAGCAAGCCTGTTCTTCCAACGGTGCCGTCCTCAGTGGGTCTGCAGTTGCCACCCACAGTACCAATTATTGAAAGCTTAAGTGATTCATTTACAAGCACACCTTCTGAAAGATCTCCACACAGGCCATCGCCAGCCAGAGGGGAACTTGCACCATCGTCGCCCAATCCCACTGGCACTGAGACAGATATGTCCAACATTGCAGCCTCCCCTAAATCAAACAGAGAAGGAGAGCTCATACAGAGCTTCAATACAGAAGAAGTGCACCTGCCATCAAACAATATGATTAGAAATGGTAACAACCCCAACAGCCTGCTTCTGCAGTCCATGTCTACAGAAAAACCTGTTAAGGAAAATGAGTCTTCTGATGCTCCTTCAGTTGATACTAAGTCGTCCTCTCCTCCACCCATCTCGGATCAGTTCACAGCCAAGTTCCCATTCGGTGGTCTCCAAGACTCTATGCAAACATCTGAGACATCGAAGCTCCAACAGCTTGTGGAAAACATTGACAAGAAGATGATGGAGCCTAATCAGTGTGTGATCTGCCACCGCGTGCTAAGCTGTCAGAGTGCGCTGAAGATGCATTATCGCATCCATACAGGGGAGAGGCCATTTAAATGCAAGGTTTGTGGACGAGCATTTACCACAAAGGGTAATCTAAAAACACACTTCGGTGTACACCGTGCAAAGCCTCCTCTACGGATTCAGCATTCATGCCCGATCTGTCAGAAAAAGTTCACAAATGCTGTCGTGCTACAGCAGCACATACGCATGCACATGGGTGGCCAGATTCCAAACACTCCTCTGGCAGAAACCATCTATGAGAAAGATACAGATATGGAGAGTTTTGACAGCATGAGCACTTATGATGATGACGGTCTTGATGATATTTCATTTGAAGAAGAAGGAGATGTTGTGGAGAACAACGAAAACACCCTGAGCTCTTTTTCAGACAGTCCACCACCTATCTTATCTCTTCCAACCAGTGTATCAGAAACTCAAAGCACAGGGGGAGATTCAGCCATCAGTCTCAGCCAATCAAATGGAAAAAAGATGGTCAGGTGCGGACCTATGGATAACGATCTCCATGCTCTGGGCTCTACCACCACTGGCGAGATGGAGAACCACAGCATGAGAATCAGTTTAATGCCACAGTCGGCTAGTTCTATTCACATTTCCCCTTATCCCAACAGTCAACCTGAGGGTCAGCATGAGCACTCAGTCTCTCTAAACCTCTCCTGTAAAGTCCCAGAGGCAACACCTATAGTAAAATCTGAAACAATAGATTGTCCTGCATCAAATACAGTCAACGAGGTGACTGTTAATCAAACAGGAATTCAGCCTATTAACTCTACAGTCAAGAAAGAAAACCCATTCACCCTGCAGTGTTTCAGTAAGGAACATGGTAAGTTAAAACTGCTATATGATACCTGTAAAACACTGTACACTAAATGCTCAGTAAACTAATTCAATTGAGAAAAGCTTTTCACACAGTTATTTTAGGTTAGTATTTAGGTCAAGACTTGAACATGTCCATTAAAACAAGTAATGTTTTTGTTGAACCTAAATGTATGCTACTTGCATTAGCATATACTAAATACTAAACATCATCTATTATTGTTAGTTATTATTATATGAAATGTATGGGATGAACAAGAAGGGACTAGTCTCAGTACTGCCGTTATTCTGCAGGTATTCTTACTGAGCAAAGCAACACACACACGCGGCACGCCACAGCTATCATGTAGCCCACAGCCTAAGCACAAATTTCACTTTTTAGAACAACAGTAACCACACAAAGACTACAATATAACAGAAACTCTTCTAAATCTATAACATAACTGAACATTAAACACCAATAAGTATTTCCATAAATATAACATTTAAAATGTTTTCTCCTAATGCAGTCATATACTAAGCATGCAGGGAATTCTAAGTCCACTGAACAGTTATATCAACAAAAATGATTCATGAAATCTCAAAACACAAAAATTAATTGAACTTCCATTTTTTTCAAGTTTAAGTGATTTTAAAATAATAAAATTAAGTTTCATTCAATTATGTTGCTTTATTTTATTTCTTACTAAACTAAATAAGCAGCAGAAATCTGTTGTATTTTTAATGTGTAATTTCAATTACTTTTAAGGTGAAGTGTGTCATTCTTCTATCTCCTATCCTAGCTAAATATGCAGAGACAACTTTAAGTAAGCCGTATTCAGTTCAACTGAAATGTGTAAACACTGTTGTGCTACACATTGCCTGACACCGCAACATAGCTCAACTAATGATGTGAGTTTTGAAGCTGGATTGGTCTGTTTGTTTTAGTAATGAAAGGCACAGGAGTGTTTCTAGAATAAATTATACAAAATATAAATCTATCTAATCTAAGTATTTAAAATATGAAAACAATTGCAATTCTGTTTCACTTTGTGTGGCCAGACACACTTCACCTTTAACACTTAATATGTACAGTAGCATTATGGCATTTGTTAATTTAATTTCACTGTTGATTTTATACAATTTTATTTTTTGTTTTATTCTCAGAAAATGCTCAAAGGTCTACTGAACAGGATACTAAAAATTCGCCGACTGCAGTGAAACTGGAGATGAATGCTTGCAGTAGACCATACATGCTAAAAGAAGGGCCTTTCCCTGCATTTGGCCTGCAGTCTCCCACCTCGCGCTCCGAGGTGATGATCCCGGGCGTCACCTCACTCACTGGACCACCCCCTCCCAGACGGACCCCTAAGCAACACAACTGCAGTGCATGTGGGAAGAACTTCTCTTCTGCCAGTGCCTTGCAGATCCACGAGCGCACACACACCGGCGAAAAACCCTTCGGCTGCTCTGTCTGTGGTCGAGCGTTCACAACCAAGGGTAATCTCAAGGTATGTGTGATCAGAGTTATATTTCATTTAACATTGTGAGTAACTTAAATGATCTACACAGTGTGTGAGTTTTTAATATATGTTTACAATTATTAGCTTTTATTTATATATATATTTTTTTTAAATAATTTTCATAAAATGCTTACCATTGTTGATGAAATCTGTTGTGCATGTGTGGACCCTAGCTTGGGCTCGTCCTTGGTCAAGGCCTAGTAATATCCTCTTTCCCTCTCTCTGTACTTTATTGTCAGTTCTCCACCACCCTGTCAATTAAAGGCATAAATAAACAAACAAACACATGACGGGTGTCGCAATAGCGTAAAAATGATTTGTTATTCATTTCTTTTTCATTTCTGTTTGTCTACAGGTGCACATGGGCACCCATATGTGGAATAACACTCCTGCCCGTAGAGGTAGACGTCTGTCTGTGGAAAACCCAATTGCCCTTCTGGGTGGTGATGCCCTGAAATTCAGCGAAGCGTTTCAGAAGGATTTAGCAGCGCGGGCCATGAATGTGGACCAGAACTTCTGGAGCCGATATGCAGCAGCAATAACTAATGGCTTAGCAATGAGGAACAATGAAATATCCGTAATTCAGAGTGGAGGAGTCCCCCAGCTTCCTGCCATTACTGTGGCCACGGACAAGGCTAGCACTGGAAACAGCCCACCAATCACAGCCATGGAAAAAACAGGCTTAGAAAGGGGTGCTGGACAACATTTCTCTATGATGATTGATGACAAAAAAGACATTGGAATCAATTAAAGTAAAGGTGACATATTCTTTCTCCTTGCATAAGGAACGCTGAAAATAAACGTGTCTTGATTTTATAAAATCAGAATAAACTCTTTAGAATGTGCTTGATTCATGTGGGAAAAGATTTAGTTTATTTTATGCTATAACGGCACTTGTTTTTTAATTTTATTTTATTGTTTAAACTGAGGCCACGGTTAGTTTTTCAATTATGTCCACTGACTGAAACCTTACACTTGATTCAAGGGCATTGCTTTGAGATGAAATGATTATTTTATGTTGTAAATATGTATTTTATTTTATTTTATTTGTTTTTACCCTCTGATTTTGCTGTCAAACATCGCTATATTCATGGGAAAGGGAACATGTTTGCATATATAATAGAAACTTTTCATTCCCACACTGTGGTCTTAATATAGCTACAGCTGAAAGTGTGTAACTTAAATCCCTGAGCAAAAGATAAAGAGACATTTCAGAGTCTTTGAAAAGAGATGTATTATTCTTTGACATCCCACTGCTTTGCTGCTATGCATTGGATGCAAACCGTTTATTTTCATGCAAATCAAGTACACCACCATGAAAGCTAGTGTCATTTTAGCTGCCATCAGCAATGAAACGTTCCAGCCTATGTTATTATATTATTAATGCTAATTATGTCTTTTATGCTATTCTCTGCCTTATTTACTTTTACATGCAAAATGAATTAGTGGGCCAACATGAGACTACGAAGTATAATTTGAATGCTAATAAAGATCTTGCATTAAAAACACCTCTACACTTCAGTTTAAGGTATAGTTATCAATGAAGCCCTTGTGATGCATTTGAACGTGTTGCAGGACAATTCTATTTCACAATTTAGAAGTGTGTTTTCCTATCAAGAACAAAAGAAATAAATGTTTCCAGAAACATTATTGTACAAGGGAAAAGAAAAAAGTGAAAACAAATATACTTGTCTGTAATGGTAGCTTATGTCTTATTTACTAAGCGTGTCATGTCAGGTCATTTTAGTGTTTTTTTATTTTATTTTATTTTGTAGTGCTATTTTCCTTATATAATATATTGTTTAGTGTTGGGGAAAAACATAAAAAATATGAACAAGCAGTTTTTTTCATAAGATAGGTAATGGTGAAACAAGGGACGGGGTATTTGATGTGTCCTCTGCATGAAAAGGAGACACTATTTTTGTACTCAGATACATTATAACAAATAAAAAGTACAACAGGTTTGCTTTTCTGTCTGCACATCAGTATTTTTACATGGAACAACTGAGGTGGTGTCTCAAACACACTGACTGAACTGGATTTATTTCTAAGATGCGATATTGCTGCCACTCTCAATAAATAAATCTCAAGTAAAAGATTTTGTTTGTGTCACTTTAATTGTATAAAACTAAATTGAGAAAAAACTTCACTCTTTATCTTTCTCTCTGTCTCTCTGTGTGTTGTGACATAAACTCGTGTCAGACAGTGGTTTTGTTATTTAAGAAATATATATCATTAAAAATATATATTTACTCATTTAAATGGAAAATGGTGTTCTCATTTGGAAAACTCAAGCCTTCAGAACAGCAGGACAACACTGGTAAGATGTCTAATGTGAAATAAAGCAAACGACAGCCCATGAATTAAATTAAAATACAATTAAACAAAATAAAATACCGTCAAAATCACATTTCCCAGTTTACAGCAGATCTTTCTCTCACTCCAGTCCGGACGTGACGACATTCACACGTAACCAAGCAAAGATGGCAGACAGCATCCCTTTGAATCCAGTACGGAAGATTTCGAGAAAAACTGCGTATTATAATGCTGGCAGACCTGCCAGGTATGTAGACGGTTGGATATTCATCTCAAACACCGCTTTTAAACACAAAACTGTCATTTGAGTTGTTACGATAATGTACGTGTTGATATTGGGTTTGTTTATGCCACGGTTCCGGGATTGAGTGCTAACGGGCTAACGCTAGCGGCAATGTAAATTCAGCAGCGCAAGCTGTCAGTGTCAGATTACAGTTGATAGGACATGAGAGGATACAAGACTCCCCGAGAGATGCGTGTGGTGATTAAAACGTGATATAATCATGTGAGATGTTTGTCATTACGGTTCCTACTCATGAGACATCTTAGGCACATTCATTGAAGCGTATTATGAGATATTCTGTCGCTGGAAGTACATTTTATGTAGCGTCTCATTTGAAATCACATAGAATAGGTCTATAGACATCATATAGCGCCTAAAACACAATTCACGTGCGTCAGGTCATGAGCTTTTAGTTTATCATTAGAGCATCCTATGCTTTGTTCTATCTATAGCAGATCGTATCGTATCATCTCATTCGCCTTAGGTATATGCGTCACATGCCTGCTGAGCTTGACAAGATATCGCTGCAAACTGTTTTCCCACGGTTTATGCGAGGCAAAGATGTCAAAGATATTCATTTAGAAACTATTGTCCATCTGGTTTTCCTGAACCGCATAAACAGCCTAACA
Source organism: Garra rufa (assembly GCF_049309525.1). NCBI lineage: Eukaryota > Metazoa > Chordata > Actinopteri > Cypriniformes > Cyprinidae > Garra > Garra rufa. The sequence continues at coordinate 30,537,846 of NC_133377.1, forward strand.
GCAGACAGGATCTGTATTTATGGCATCCAGCTGTTTGTCAAATGCTGACAGTCTAAGGGCCACTTGTGGCATTGCTGCTTGAGAGTATGGACCAAAACCAAAGTGATTGCTTAATTTGATTTCATTGTTTGGGGTAATGCTATTGCACATAATCACTTTGTGAATCGTTTTGTGTTTTATTGAGGAGGAAAGAGAAGAGCAGAAGAACTGACCACAGATTAATTGGACCACCAGCTATGTTTGGCTCATACTTTGCTTATTCTGTTGTCCTTCTTGATTTATATGGGTGGTTAAGCAGATTTGATGGTGATCTGATTTCTTTTATCATACAATTGAATACAAATATCAGCGCTGGGCCTGCGGGCTACGAATGTCTTGCGTCGGCCCCGCTAGACTGTATCATTTTATGATTACAGCGGTCAGCTAACTTAGTTGTCTATATTTTTATTATTATTATGACCATTTCTGCTTGACCGCTGTTGAGACGGTTTAACCCAAAAGCATTTTTAATGGACATCAAAGGCTAAAATCCACATAGACACATGTCAGAGTGATGTGTTTTTGTTGACATACCTCAATAATAACTTGCCTATTGTGGCAGGAACCGATTAGCCTTTGTAGAGCTAATATTTGTCATTTCCCATTAGTTCAAAGTCTCGTATAATGCACAATCTCACGAAACTTGTCAAGAACATGTCTGGACCATATTTCACCCCAAACTCGAATTAAATCAGAAATTGTTTGCATAGCCAGCTATACAGTTGAGGTCAAAAGTTTACACCTTGCAGAATGGTTACCTGAATGATCCACAGCAGTGTTTTTTTTTTTGTTTTGTTTTGTTTTTGTTTAGTGATAGTTTTTTATGAGTCCCTTGTTCGTCCTGAACAGTTAAACTGCCCGCTGTTCTTCAGAAAAATCTTTCAGGTCTAACAAATTGTTTGATTTTTCAGCTTTTTTTGCGTATTTGAACGCTCTCCAACAATGACTGTATGATTTGAGATTAATCTTTTCACACTAAGGACAACTGAGGGACGCATATGCAACTATTACAGAAGGTTCCAACGCTCACTGATGCTTCAGAAGGCAACACAATGCATTAAAATCCAGGGGTTGAAAACTTTTTGAATTAGAAAATCAGGGTACATTTAACTTTTTTTTGTCTTCTGGGGAACATGCAAGTATCTTCTGTAACTTCTGAAAAAATATAATATTTAGGCAAAATAAGAAAAATGTACACATCTTCATTCTGTTCAAAAGTTTACACCCCTGAATCTTCAAGCATTGCTTTTTCCTTGTGAAGCATTGGTGAGTTTTTCAGGGCTCGAAATTAACTTTTTACTTGGTAGCACTGGAGCACCTAATTTCTTTTTAGTAATGTGCCAAACTTGATTCTTCATGGCCAATTCTGATTGCAGATGTTTTGTAAGCAAATGGGCTAATTCTGAAAGCCTTTTTTATATATTTATATGAGTAAATATGAGTATTTATATGAGTACATGAACAAGATGTTTATTTTCTCTATTATAGGTAGAGCCATTTAAATTAGAGGCAACCACTGCATTTTTAAACAATCTACAGTATAAACAACAAAAAATAAATGACACTTCTTTCGTCGTGTATAGACAATAAATGCAGGCATGATCAAAGTAGGCTACTCTTTCAATATTCAGAGTGCAAATAGAGACCGAATTTTTCAAGCATGATACAGAGCTATAGACACTACACAACTTATTATAGCCCACATACTAATAACAGCCTAGATATTTTATGTAGCCTAATTTGCGCACATTGGGAAGTCGCTCTCTAAACGTGGGGTATTAAAATTGCTTTTGAATGCGCGTTTTACTTTTGGTTTCGTTTTAACGATCGCGCGAAACTCTCGACGGCGCGGAGCGTGCATTCTACAATACAAGATATTACTTTAACAAAACCATTTGAAAGTGGGAGGACACCAACGGGATTTTGAAAAGTGTGTCCCCAGTGGAAATTACGGCCCTGCGTGAGTGCCGCTGAGTTATCGTTTGATGTGAATGTATGCCGCGTTGTACAGTATATTGAGATGGAGGCGCCAGAATTGTATCTGACAAAGTACGCTGTAGCACGAAATATACAGATTTCTTCAAAAGCAGACTGTGGAGACCTTTTAATTGTCCACAATCAAAAGAGAGAACGGCGAACCTGTCACTGTATCAGCTCACAGCAGTCTGTACAGTAGTTAGGCTAGCGAAAGTTTTGTAAAGAAATGAAACCAAGTCGCACCACAACAATTTCTAGCACTCGCACATATGCTCCCAAATACATTTTGAGGTCGCGCAGATTAAATTTTGGGAGCATATGCGACCAAAACGGTCGCAATTTCGAGCCCTGGTTTTTGAATCTTCTGTAATAGTGGCATATGAGTCCCTCAGTTGTCCTCTGTGTGAAAAGATGGATCTCAAAATCAAAATGCTAAAAAAAAAAAAAAAAAAGAATTTGTGGGACCTGAAGGAATTTTCTGAAGCAGCGGGCAGTTTAACCAATCAGGAAAAGCAAGGGACTCAACAATCACTAAAAAAAAAAAAAAAAAAACATGGAAAAAACAGCTGTGGATCATTCAGGTAACAATGCAGTATTATTAAATCAGGTTTATGTGAACTTTTGAATTGGATTTTTTATATTTTTATAAATCCAACTATTATTTTCTCTCATAGACTATATGTAAACGTCTTTTATGTGAAACATCTTATTCAGGTCACTACTAAATAAAAAATAACATGCTTTTTGTATGATCCCTTGTTTTCGTCTGATATTTTGATAAAATCTTTAACATTTTGCAGATATTGCAAGGTGTATGTAAACTTTTGACCTCAACTGTAAGTAAGCCATGCGTGAAGATTGTTTGAGCAGCCCAACCAGCCTGATTTACTCATTTACTCATGTATGTTGTTACAAACCCGTAAGACTATTTTCAAAACACAAAGTAACAGTTCACCAAAAAATGAAAGTGTGCAGAATAAGAGTTCAGTCAGGTGAAAAAAACATCTCGATATTGCACAAGTAATCCACACAACTCCAGTGTGTAAGAAACAAATTGGTGTTAAAAAATGATGTTTTAACTTTAAACTATTGTTTCTGGCCAAAATTAAGTCTTAATGGTAGGGATGTTTCTTACAAACATGCAGTAATTTCAAAAATAATGCAAAACATTAATTGATGTATTGGATAGAGTTATGAGTTATGTTGTGGATTACTTGTTAGATTCTCAATCTGACGGCACCCATTCACTGCAGAGGATTTGTTGGTCAACAAGTGATGCAATGCTAAATTTCTCCAAATCTGTTCTGATGAAAAAACTAATTCATCTTCTACTCTATATGTACTACATCGTGGATGTACTGTGGGTGAGAACATTTTCATTTTTAGCTGAGCTTTTTAATAAGCTGAGAGATTTCTGTTTGTCCATTGAAAATCCATTCACCAAAACATTCAGGATTCAAAAAGACGTTGTAAACAGTCCATATAAATTGAGCGGTTTAATCCAAGTGTACCTAGTCACTTCATATGAAGAACAGATTTAATTTACCCTAATATTTACATATAAACATTGATCTTATGCTTGATTTTGAAGCAGATTTAATGGAGATCTGATTTTGTTTATCATACAGTTCAGTAAGTGCAGCAATCTTCACTACACAATGTGGGCGTTTGGTGTGTTGCGGAGGATCAAATATGATTCACTCTCTCTGAACTCTCAAATGTATTTCCTCCCGATTCATTCTTTTCGAGGAAACTGGAGCGACGGTAGCGTTGCTTTTAAAATCCTTAGGACTAGAGTTTGTAGGTTGTTAATGTCCTCTATTGTAAGTGTATTACGCTTCTTTAATAATTTAACAGACATGATATCACTACCTGAGGAGGCCTGTTCAGTCAGCACGGTTTGAGGCTGGTAGGTAGTTTTATGCTTTTTTTCAGTGTTCAGCTGCAAAAGGCTGTCAGTGTTTACAGTGGTAACAGAGGCCTAATTGCATGAATTAAATCTATCCACGGACAGCTCTAGAGTGAAAAGAAAGCGTGCAGGTTTTGACGCTAAGGCTAAAGTGGATCTGGTGCAGAAACGGCCAGGCTTTTGTGTGGGTGGAAGTTGATATCCTCTCGGGACGTCGGCTGTTTCAGAGTGTCACAATAGCATTCTGCTGATCTGGGTTTGAGACTCGTCTCGATAAATGAGGAACACAGTGTGAGAGAGGAACAGATCCCCGACTTCTGCAATTTTTGTTCCACTCATTCATGTAGGCGCCTGTACAAGTCCTTATTTCATTGCATAATGTCTTTTTTAAATTTGAGGTAATAATGAAAGTAGTAATGCTGTTTTGGGAAACAAGCTCTGTCTGTTTATTACATTTGTGACGTGACATCTTATTTTGAAACTACATCTATGCTCTTTTTGTGGTTTAGCAGATTATTTAGCTTTTTGTTCATTTATATGCATGTCAAGGGCATTACAACTTGCATAATTCATAATATTACTATGATGGTTAATTTGTTAGAGGTGTAACATCATCTTCTTTTTTTGTCTTAATGTTACAATGTTTTAGGTATCAGATTGAAGACGAATCCTCAAGCCTTGATGAGATGCCTTTAATGATGTCAGAAGAAGCGTTCGAAAACGACGAAAGTGACTATCAGACGCTGCCCAGAGCCAGAGTGAGTCAGAGACGCAGAGGACTGGGCTGGTTCCTCTGTGGTGGCTGGAAGGTCCTGTGCACCAGGTAACAGGCCACATGAGAGCTCATGTTAATATTTAACCATTAAAATGTTTCCTTCAATGTCTAAGTGCTCAGAAATTAGTCAGACTTAGGGTTTGTCTATTTAACATAAACCACTTTTTTTAACTTGACTGTGTGTCACAAAAATGCAAGATGTAATGCATCGGCCAAAGACGACTATCTGATGCATTCTTGCACAGACCAACAAATAAATATCATGAGATGGCGAATGCAAATAGTTTGGTCTTGACTGTAAAGGCCTGTTCACATCCAGGGTGATAACTATACAGTCAAATCATTTAATTTAACCATGCAAATAAATCCAAAAGCAAATGCACTGTGATAATGTGAGAAATTATATTTAGGTTTGCCTGTAACTTTAAAGTTTAATAGTCATTCTAATTCTATGAAAACAGGGAAGTCCATAATTCAGTTATAACTATGAGGCTGTGTGTCCACCAAAGCGTTTTTAGTCTGCTGCAAACGCCTAGCTGTGAACACTTGAGAGCGCTTCTGCAAAACAGAGTTGTTGTTGGTCTTTTTTTTTTTTTTTTTTTTTTTTAGTTGAGACACTTTGGCTGATATGATATGGAATATCAGCGGAAGTGTAACTAGTACCTGAGTTTGCAGATTAGTTTATGTATGAATAAAAATGTTGACACAATATAAAGTACATGCTCTGGCAAAAAACAAAAAAAAACAAAGCGCTCCCATTTAAAGCCTCGGGAAAAATGCTTTGGTGAATATATGGCCTAACAACACAGAGGAACGATATAGCTGAAATCACATTAATGCTGCAGTCTGTAACTTTTTTTGGTTAAAGATTATCCGAATTCAATTTTTTAACAAGTACATAATCAGCCAGTGTTCAAAACTATCTTAAAAATTTAGAAGCAGTCAAAATTTCAGGAGCACATTCTAAACAATAATCAAAAAAATCTGATAAAAAATTAGCCTTCCTATACGAGGCGATATTGGACTCCTTAAAGTGATTTACAGGGGAATTTTGTTTTTACCTTTGTTTTTATCTTTTCATATGTTTAATGAGGCTCAGAGTTGGCACGAGTGCAATCAAATCCATAAATTCATGTTGAGATTAATGTTTTAAATATAACATTTTGGATACAGAAATATTCAATGATTTAAATAACTGAAAAGATCTGCCAGCAGGTGGCGGCAAGACACTGATTTAATTACTGAATCATGTCGTTCATTTGATTCGTTCAAACGGCTGGTTCATTCAGAAATAAAGCAAGTGACTGTCTTTATGAATGAGGAATTGAATCATTCCACTAGATTTGTTTAAAAATGCACATTCATTCATAAACGAAACAACGCTGTGCTTGAGTGGAGATGCGCAGCGGCTCAGTTGTGACTTGTTTCAGACATTTTTGAGACGAAATAGAGCAAAATCAGGCAATAGTGTTAGACAATGTAAGTCATTTAATAATAACTTCTTGTTTATTTAACTATTGTATTAAATCAATATCTCATTTACAAACTCCCTTAAAAATTATTAAAAGCTGTCACTCATCTTAGTTCGCAATCTCTATTATAATCAACAAAGCGCTCTATACTGCAACCAATCTCTTATTTACACTCTCTCTACTTTATTTATGAAAGGATTCGTGAGATATGTCTGTGATACATTACTCAACGTTGCAAAAACACGTAGAAACCTTTGAAGCTTCCCAGAGCGCAAATACAAATATTCTGATCTGGTCAGTTGCACATGGTCCTCCTACTGTAAATGTTTATTTCCTAGTCGCACACAGTAGTTTTAGTAGCAAATGCGAGTGAAATGGTCGCATTGTAGAGCCCTGATTTACAGCCTTCTCACAGCAGCTGAAATAATTACATTTATCATTTTGATGGCAGATTGTATTCCAGAAAGGATTATGTTTTAATGAAACACATGTAAATGACTAAAATTATATTATATTCCAGCTTTAAGACAGAAATGTAGAATTATACAACATTTGTATTTCAAAGAGAACAGGTTCTACAGAACATTAATTAGCTTTTTGGGTTAAAAGAAACATTTCTGTATATGAAATTTGAATGGAATGACTATTAGAGGTTAGACTGCACAGAAATTGAAATCTACAGATAACACTAATACACACTAAATACATGTAGTCACGCAGGAGTAATGTTGATCACATAAACAATTTGAGAGCAAAGCATAACAATAATAATACCTTGCATGGTTTGATGTGATATGAGCTAAGCGATTGTTAGATTTAATCACCACTGGTAGCGTGATTTATTGTAATGCTTTTTTTTTTCTCAGTTGGTCAGAACAAAAGTGGCAGACATGTTACTTGTTTAGATGACAACATCTGGTAAAATTTCTAATTTGGGTCATGCTTTCAAGACATAAAATCTGTGATTTCCTGAGTACAGTATCCACACCAGTGCAGTGACTCGCTGCAAGCCGCGCTGATGCACAACCCACGTGAAGAAGATAGTTCCACATATAACATTAGCATGCCTTAGTTTGAACTAGAGCTGCAAAACAATAAATCGTGATTAATCGTTTCAAAATAAAAGTTTATGTTTGCAAGCTGTCCCCCAGTTTCACAGACGATGCTAGACTAAAATGTAAGTCTAAGCTGTTTCAACTGAAAGAAACTTGCAATGACAGATCTTAAAATATATCAGTGCATTTGTTTTGTCTTAAGATGCACATCAGTAATGTTTTTTCCTTAGCATGTCTATAAAAATTGCTTAATTGTCCTAATTAAACTATGGCCTAATCATGGCTTAGTCTAAGCTCTGTCTGTGAAACCCAGGCCTATATATGTGTGTACTGTGTATATTTATTATGTATATGTATATATAAATACACACACACACACACACACATGTATATATTAAGGGAAAATAAGATAGATTTATATGTAAAATATTTATATATGGGTCAGAGACGAATAAGTGTTTAAGCATAAAAACAATAAGTGTAATACTGCTTTAAATTGTTGTTGTTTTTCCAAAAAAAAAAATATTTTATAATATATTTTAGTTTTAGTTTTTTTGAGCAAAAAATAAATATCATAAATTTTTCCCTAATTTACAGAAGACACATACTAAAATGTCATTCAGTGTAATAAACTTGTCAGGCATATTTACAACAAAAATCAATTTATGACATATTAAAAGATGAATTACTTTCACCCTAAATACTGATTAGTTGTAATTCTACATTTCTATTCTACATTTAAAATTTGCCACTATCCTAGGTTTTGCCCATTTGTCAGTTAACATTTTTTTTACTAATTTAAAACACTATAAAATTTAATTTAATATATTTTAATATGTACAAGTCAGAATAAGCATGTTGTTTGAATTTTTACAGAAATATTGTTCTACACTGAATGACAATAACATTATTTCAACCAAATTTTAACATTTTATTCTCTAAAAACTTATGTGAAACCTTAAATGTAGACACTTTACTTACATTTAATATGCTTTCTGTTGACAAAATCACTTTTGTGAATTCTTTTAATGTGGACATCTTTGACCCATTTATATAAAATATAAATTATATACAAGTATTTACATACAAATATATGCAATACATACAATAATTTTTTCAAATATATGTGTTAATATATACGTGTGTGTATTTATATATACATAGTAAATACACAGTACACACACGTACAGTATGCAAACATAATTTTATTTTGAATCGATTAATCATGACTATCGATTTGCAGCTCTAATTTGAACGCCAATATAGTTACGGTTATAGTTACCTTTATAGCTATTACTCTTGGTGTAAACGTCCCTAAGTCAGGGATTATGATTTTATTCAATAATATGAAAATAATTTAAATTATCGTTATTTGGAGGCTTTTTATCAGAAATTTGATAAATGATTGCTTGTGATTAAATTATTGATTAATATACCATTATAAATTTGTTTAAATTTAGTTTTTTAATTGATTGACAGTCTAGATAGATAGATAGACAGACAAACAGATGCCTAGCTAAAAGCATTCAAAACATCTTGGCCTTCACCTTTTGTTAATAAAATGTCACCATTGTCATGCAGCCTATTGTGTGTGTATGTAGTGCTTGTGCCAGGTTGGCTCAGCTCCTTTCTAACGCACCGGTAACTGTGCATGAAATACACACAAAAGCACAGGTCGTGTTTTTTGGTTGAGGTGCTCTCTGCGCATCATCAGTCAGAAGGTCAAACACGCCAACCGAAAATTTGCTTATCCAGCCAACGATGTCAACAAGCTCAATGTCTATTTTGGACTTGCATTCCCACAATATCTCAATGCCTTTTGTGTTGCATCAGTGACATGTGACACGAGTGTGATTAAAAGATACATTAGTCATTTATTGATATGAAAGTGTGTGCTTGACACTTCTCCACTTATGCGCTACATTATCAGCAGCGCATCTCAATTGTAAGCTGGGTATTGATTTTTTTTTCTCCTCCTAATGAACAAATGGGATTTCGCACAGCTGACCAGTTTGCTGCTTTCCAGTAATTTTCTGTGTGCTTAGGCAAAGGATTATGAAATGAACAAATAATTCAAGCAGAATAACTCTGCTTATTCAAACGGCCCTATTATTTGAACTACATTCATTTGAGCAAATAATCTCTCTTATGAATCAGGGCGCTGGCACTTACAGACAGGAGACAGAAGGGGCCAACACAAATATTATTATATATTTTTTTTCAAGGTTTATGTAATTTAGTTCAGTGCCAGCCAAACCAGTCGGCATGACTGTGTACACTGCGCAGAGTACCGGCAGAGTACCGTCACGCCGTTCAGCGGGGATGGCAACCGCTAGAATATAAAATGAATATGAAGGTCAACAAAGTGTTTGGCGCTCTCTCTGACCTTCACAGCGAATCGGAGCTTTCGTTTTATTTGGGAGGGGTTTATTTGGAGAGGGACATCATCTACAGGTTTGTTGTTGCCTTTCGGAATCGCAAGGCCTGTGGCGAATCTGTCACAGTGTTTGTCGTTCACAAACTTAGATGCATCCTCAACTCCTTATTTAAGCTTATTTGCTTTTTAGACTTTATTATAATTGCATAGTATTTTCAGTTGACATGAAATCCAAACTTACCCACTTTTCATAAGGCTTCTTGGTCTTACTGTGCACAACTCATTACAAAAGCAAAATTATGCTAATTTTTTGGGCACATTTAAATCCATCTCACAAATTTTAGGGATTGAGAGAGGATTCACACTCTTCTTTTACTGTTACATTTCAGTCGTGCTTCTCAGTGGAACTGCTCCGTGTATCTGCTTAAAGTTCAAGTGAAACTAGACTGAGGCTGTCTTCACTCTCTGTAACATCACTTACATTAATGTTGCATTACCGTCAGTTGTATTTCAAGTGGAATCAACTGGATACGCGCGACTGGTGATGAATTCCGCAAAAGGTCTCAGTGTTCGTTTTCAAGAGCGTTTTAAGTGATTAACAGGGTGATAATTCAACAAAATCACCGGTTTCCAGCGCAACCCTTAAATTAAGAGCTATGACCAGCCTTGATATTTGTTAATTATTCGGTCAGGGATATTTTTAAATGAAGACCATTTCCTGGAATCCAGGCCTGAACTGCGCCTGTAGCACTGTGTCCTCCTTTAAGCGAATTTGTCTAATCACTGGATGATCTTTTTCCTCCCGTGGTCTCTGTCACGCAGCTGTTGCGAATGTCTGGTTCACACATGTCGCAGGAAGAAGGAGCTGAAAGCTCGGACAGTGTGGCTGGGACATCCCGAGAAATGTGAAGAGAAGTACCCCAAAAATGCCATCAAGAATCAGAAATACAACGTTGTCACTTTTGTGCCAGGGGTAAGGCAGTGTAAACGATCTCTGCATGTTTTCTTTTTCTTTTTTGGTGTCCGAGAGTGCTAAAATTTAAAGGAGAATATTTTTTTATTAGTTGTGAATGTTGTATTACTGCTAAATATTTTTATTATTACCTTAAATTTTTTAGTCTTGTTTTTATTAACATATCGTCTTTTCTTTTCAAAGATGCAGATTTTTTTTTGTGCCTGCATTTGTACAGCTCTCGCTAGGCTGTTTAAAGTGAAATCTCTACCCATTGTACGCACAGCAGATTTGCTCAGTAATCAGGTTAATGTGTAACTAGCTGTGAAGTAAGGGGGTGTAACAGCAATCTAACGTATCTTTTTCCACTGAGTGTGTAAGTGATCTACTGTATTATGACTGCTGGCGATGTCTTATTCAGTGGAACGCACCTTCTGTATGCGCCCTTGGCAAAGAATTTGCAGCTTGTATGATGAATTATGTATAAACCAATCAGGTGTGCCTCTAAAAGCTGTGTTAGGATGTTACATGCATTACCGTCAATTACCTTACGTTTTTCGATTCAATTTGTCATGGGTGTTTTATCTAATATATTTCATGATGCTGATTTATTCTTTGGTGCTTTCTCTTTCTGTTTTTGTTTTAGGTTCTTTACCAGCAGTTTAAGTTCTTCCTCAACTTGTATTTTTTGGTAGTGGCTTGTTCTCAGTTTGTTCCATCGTTAAAGATAGGATATTTGTACACCTACTGGGCCCCGCTGGTGAGTACACATAACCGCACTAACATAGAAATTGAATGCAAAAATGTAAATTCACTCATCACTTTTGTTGTTCCATTTTTTTCCCCTTGTCGTCCAGGGCTTTGTGTTGGCTGTCACCATGGTGAGAGAGGCAGTTGACGAAGTTCGGCGCTGCAGGAGAGATAAAGAGATGAATTCCCAGCTGTACAGTAAACTCACAGTGAGAGGTGACCACAATGTGACACATCCTGATGATATTGTACATCTGTCATATGCACAGAGCATCATGTTTTGAGCTCCATTGTCTATCTCCAAGAGTTACTTCATTTGAAACCGATGAAGATGATATAATAGTGAAACGAAATGAAAATCAGTGTATCTGCTCATTTTTTTTTTATTTGTGATCTGTGCTGTTTACATTATAGGTAGGGACTTGATATAATCAAATGTTCTCATCCAACATTTTAGACATCTAAAATCCTCAAGTTTTGCAATTGTTGTGAAATGATGCATAATAAGTCATTGGTTTATTGAATATTTAATCCCTGTGTATCTTTTTAATAAAATTTAGTTCCTTTTTTAAGTGTAAGAGATCTAAATAACATTAAAAAATTGAATGGCACATTCAAATAAAATTTAGTAACTTCAGGTAAAATATGCAGTTTAATAACTTTAGGAATATTACATGTGTAAACGTCCAAGCCTCTACATTTCTGTGAATGACATTCTTGGGTGACATGTCACTTGTTGATCTTCTAGAATAATTCAATTTCACCATACAAAGATTGCAAATGACTTCTGTTAAACGCCCTGTCTGGGTTTAATTTATGAATAAATTATCCATAAAGAATGTCTTTCTGTATCTACTGGGAAAGCTTGGGGCTTTTGTCTGCATGTGTGTGAAATCATAGCAGCTCTGTTTAGTCCAAGTCTAGAAAAATCATGCAGAACAGAATGATTCTTTTTAATATGTTAACTTTGACAATTCTAATATTTATTATTTTAAAAAGTGTCTATATTAAATATAAATTTGGACACAGATCTCAATCCTTACCTAAGGCTAAATAATTCATTTCTAATTACAATAATTTGTCCATCTTGTTTTTCAGGGAAGGTCCAAGTAAAGAGCTCAGACATACAGGTTGGAGATTTGATCATTGTAGAAAAGGTTTGTTGTGCTTTTTATTTATTTTATTTTTTTTATCCCTTCCTCTCTTTTGTTGTTCAAGGTATCAGCATAAACTTGCTGCTACGTGATCCGTCACATGAAATCCTGTCATTCTTTCAGTGGGACATTGTGTCTGTCTCTGCCCTCGCTGTCTGTGGTTCGCTTTAATTGCTTGCTAGGGAAATGACCTTGTTCAATTATTCAACACGACGCTAAAATAGGACTAACGTTACAGAACTGGAGTCAATAACTTACGTATATGCCCACATTATTGCTAAGTTCAGCATAACTAATATATTAATATCTCTGAAGGTGGGCAACTCACTCATTTTTCAAACAGAGAGAGTATGGAAACCCCAAGTGCCTCTGACCTTTGTGTAATGTTTTGTTTCATAGAATCAGAGAATTCCTGCTGATATGATTTTTCTGAGAACCTCGGAGAAGACTGGTGAGTTTCACTCTTCACATAGAAGCGAAACTTTCAGACGTTTCGGATAACTACTTGTGTCATTAAGTCAGTGGTTTCCAACAGTGTGCCCGCGGGCAACTTGTAGCCCATATGGAGCCTGTGAGCCGCTTGTAGAAACCATTCTATAAATAGAAGGTTTATTTCTTTTTCGTATATATAAACAAATTTAGATAACAGTTGGTTTTAGTAAATTTATGCACGTTCCACTAACATTTTATATGCACAAAGTGTCCAAATGCTTAGTTTTAATTTTGAACAATTTATCTGTTGTTTTATCTTTTGATAAGATGGATGTTTCTCTTGAAAAGTGTGCTTTAAGAGCCTCTTAGTTTTGATATTTTGTTGAAGTGAACACTGCCGGTGCTTCACTTACTAGTTTAAAGTGGCACTTTTAATTCTTGCATACTGAGTAACAATGTTCTCTGTGTGAGAGTGAGAGAGTGTGTGTATGATTACCAGTGTTTCCCGGCACCGAGCCATATAAATGACTTACAGTCACATTATGATACATTATTACAGTATTTTGGGGTGCTTTGTTTTTGCCAGATGCTGCAATTGCTCTCTATAGATAGCAAAATTAAAATCAGAAAAGCATTTTAAATGTTTTTGCTTATATCCGATCTTAAGCAGTGTTAGTTTTTAGATGTAGTAGACTCTATAGCTCTTTGAAGCTTAATTTTAAGATTTTATATAAGATTCTAAAACAATTTTCAGTCTTCTATGTTCTAAACTTGAGTTTAATTCCGTTTCTCATGTTTGCTTTTTCAAATTTTTATTTTTTATTTTTAAATATTTTCAGATTTCCGTATCTATAAAAATGTTCAGATTTGATTCATTTAAAAAATGGACAATTACAATAATAATAATAATTATTTTTTTATGCATTAAATGTTTGTTGGTGAGCAGATGCTCTGTTGTTTTGTATATGGAATGCTAAAACGTAAAGAACATGGCCGTATTTCACCCAGCATCAATAATTATTTATTTTTTGCAATATACACTGCCGCTCAAAAGTTTGGGATCAGTAAGATTTTTTTAATATATTTTTTAAAAAGTCTCTAATGCTCATCGAGTTCCATTTATTTGATCAAAAATACAAAAAAAAATGTAATATGTGACCCTGGACCACAAAACCAGTCATAAGGTTAAATTTTACAACTGAGATGTGTATATATAATATGAAAGCTCAGTAAATAAGCTTTCTATTGATGTATGGTTTGTTAGGATAGGACAATATTTGGCCGAGATACCTCTATTTGAAAATCTGGAATCTGAGGGTGCAAAAAAATCAAAATCCTGAGAAAATCACCTTTAAAGTTGTCCAAATTAGGTTCTTAACAATGCATATTACTAATCAAAAATTACATTTTGATACATTTACAGTAGGAATTTTACAAAAAATCTTCATGGAACATGATCTTTGCTTAATTTCCTAATGATTTTTGGCATAAAAGAAAAATCAATAATTTTGACCCATGTAATGTATTTTTGGCTATTGCTACAAACATACCCCAGCCACTTAAGACTGGTTTTGTGGTCCAGGGTCACATATTATTAAATATGATTGCAATTCAAAATAACAGATTTTTATTTTATTTTAATAGACTTTAAAAAATATAATTTATTTCTGTGATGCAAAGCTGAATTTTCATCAGCCATTATTCCAGTCTTCAGTGTCACATGATCCTTCAGAAATCGTTCTAATATACTGATATATTACTTTTATTATTAATATTGGAAACTGTTGTGCTGCTTAATATTTTTTTTTTAAACCTGTGATACTTTTTTCCAAGATTCTTTAATGAATAGAACTTTTAAAAGAACAGCATTTATTCAAAATATAATTTTTTTCTAACAATATAACTCTTTACTATCACTTTTTATCAATCTAACACATCCTTGCTGAACTAAAAGTATTAAATTCTTTCTAAGAGAGAAGGACAGAAAAAAATTACTGACCCCAAACTTTGAACGAGGTGCTTGTTACAGAAGTTTCTATTTTAAATAAATGCTGTTCTTTTTAACATTTAATGTATTAAAGAATCCTGAAAAAAGTATCACAGGTTAAAAATTAAGCAGCACAACACTGTTTTCAACACTGATAATAAATCAGCATATTAGAATGATTTCTGTAGGATCATGTGACACTGAATACTGAGTAATGATGCTGAAAATATAGCTTTGCATCACAGGAATAAATTATATTTTAAAGAATATTAAAATGGAAACCACTATTTTAAATTGCATTAACATTTTACAGTATTACAGTTTTTTTCTGTATTTTTAATCAAATAAACGCAACCTTGATGAGCAGAAAAGTCTCATTTAAAAAGCATAAAAAATGATCCCAAACTTTTGAACGGCAGTGTAAATATATAATTCTATGCATGTATGTATGACCCAGACATGTTTTGACAAGTTGTGCTTCAGCAAAGTTTGATAATCCCAGTATATGGAGCATGATGGACACTAAAGCTTTTGCTCTGAGAGCTTAAAGACAATGACCTTTCCTGTCTACTGCCTACTGTTATATCAGTCTTGTCCAAGATCAATATGAACAATATGTTAAGCATTCAGAGTTCTTTAGTGTATAGGGGCCAAGGTTTTGGCCCATAACAAATGCGTCCTTCACGCATACATCTCTAGCCCTCAAACTTTCCTGTCTGTAAATAAAGATAATGCCCCAGAATAGATTATTGGATGTTGTCAGAATAAATTAGATTTTTAAAAGAATATTTCATTTTCATTCGGATTTAAGATAATGTTTTTGTTTTCCAGGTTCGTGTTTTATTAGAACAGATCAGCTGGATGGAGAAACAGACTGGAAGCTGCGAGTCGCTGTCGCTTGTACTCAAAGACTACCTGCCTTAGGGGTATGAACCAAACATATTTGATTATTGCCATGATCGTAATGTTTGTTAATAATAAATTATACAAATATTTGCCAGTTAAAGCACACTTGACTTCTTGTATGAAATACGATGTTATGATCTAGTCCTAGTCTTTTACATTTAAAGGTGCATTTATGCTTGGCACATATAAGTGTTTTTATAGTCTGTGAGTTTATTATGATTTCATCCAATTAAAAAGTTTTATTGCTCAAAATAAAAAGTATATAATATAAAAAAGGAAGATGATTCGACTGTCAAAGGCATCATCGCCCATCTACTTCTAGAGCAAAAGCTGCATCCCAAATCACATTTCAACTCCTGTTCTGTTCTGTTCTCGGATGGGTCTGTAACTTTACCCCCGTAGGCAGTGAGTGATGTGTCCCACACTCAGACTCTCTCAGGCTGATGATACGAAGGCTCATGTTTGATATCACTGTGTATCTGATTTACTGGCCGAAGGGTTTGTTTCACATGGGCCGGTAACTTTACCCCGAGAGACAACTGGAATCCGCCAAACGGCCTGTCTCCCGGTGCCATCGGCGTGGAGATGACACTCACCTCGAGCAAGGGTTCACGTTTGTATTTGTCTTTCCGAAACCACTTAATGTGATCACAGAATTAAAATTTCAGCAAGTCGGCGAATGATTGCTGCAGTAAAGCAGCGGGAGCGGTCGGATCGGGTGTCTGGTGGGCTTGACGGTCAGCTCGCTAAACATCCCTGTTTTTCATACTCGCAGACACGTCATCGAATGCAAGAGTCATTATAATTTGTAATCAACCCGTCAAAGTTTGGTTTTGTTTTAATTATGTTGTTTTGTCTGCATTATCTGTTCTGTTTGAAATTCAGACTCGTGGCAGGATGTCAGAAGGGGCTTATTTTCATGAGAGTCACTCTGATTGCTAGTCACTTTGAGTCCTGCCATAATACTTGCACGAACAAGAGGTTGGGTTTGGGCCGAGCCCAGAACTTTGTTCATCGGATGACGTTTCTGGAGCTGATTTATTGCGTTAATGTTTTTTCTTGACCTTTCCGCTTTCTCTCCGCAGGATCTCTTCTCTATCAGCGCGTGCGTTTACGCCCAGAAGCCTCAACTGGACATTCACAGTTTTGAGGGCAACTTCACAAGGGTAAGAAAAACTGCTGTTAATGATGGAATTTTTACAAGGCTGCGTTTAGCATGCGCTGTGACGTCACGGCCCCAATTTAAACCCGCTGTTAGGTTTTTGTAGAGGTATTTAATGTTGTGTTGTTGCCCAGTAAACTAAACCTAACCGCTGTTTTTAATTGCACATTAAAATAACATGGATTCTCAAAGTGTGCCTGTTCACATGACTATGAGCTGAAGTGTCTCTGGAATGTAAAACCGGCCAACGAGACGCATTCCTCGCAACGCTGATGACATCACGGGTTGTTAGGCTCGCTCCCAGCCCATTGGCCGAGCACAGTTCCTTATTAACAGCAGATTAGCGCAGCACCGGAGAAAGAGAGAGGAGGAAAAAAAGGGAAAAAGGGACCCCCCACATGAAGCCTGTCTTTGTTTGAAGTCTTCGCTCTTGGCCACACAGCATGCAGGGGCAGAAGATCACTTCCTGCGCTGAGTCACCCTCCTGAGCCTGCTTTCACAAATCTGCACCTACAGGGACACACTTCCAAACGCTGTTTCCCACAGTTCTTTACTACCCGTGCACTTGTTGCACCTTATTGCCACTTCAGTGCTTTATTTATTTAAAGAAGCAGTTCAGCCAAAAATGTTGTTGTCCAGACTCATAGACCCAACCTTCTCTGTGTTTATGAAGAATATTCTCTATTAAAAATATAATACAAGTGAGTGGGACTGTCAAGCTCAGAAATGACAAAAAAGCATATTAATAGCCATACGAGTTAGAAATTTTCCCTCCGTGTACTTTCCCTTTAATAAAGTTTTATGGTTCAGATGTCAATACAGCTCCTTACCATGACATTTTAATCCATTGATTAATCACTTGATTGATCGCTTCCGCTTGTATTATTCTCATTTGTAAGTCACTTTGGATACAACAATCTATAAATGTAAATGTGAATATGATTATTCTTAATGGCAGTCACATGCACTCACATCTTTGTTAGTGTCAGAGAGGTCAGTCCGTTTCAGTCCTGCGCGTTCACTCCTGATGTTATTTACTCTTGTCTATACGCCTCTGTATTTAAACAGGTGTTTGTGGGGTTTATTTAGCTATACATTGGGGAAATTTGGCAACAGTCTCGTTTGGAGAAAAAACTATTACGTAATGTTTTCTAAATGAAAACATTTCTTTCGGGGTTGATTTCTACTATTTATTATTAGCTTAATATACAGTTCATAAAGTATATATATATATATATATATATATATATATATATATGTATGTATATGTGTATATGTGTGACTCTGGACCACAAAACCAGTCTTAAGTAGCATGGGTATATTT
>NC_133377.1:30856616-30962575 GCF_049309525.1 Garra rufa
CATTTCAGTAATCGTCTTGTTAACTCAGGTGAGAATGTTGACGAGGACAAGGCTGGAGATCATTATGTCAGGCTGATTGGGTTAGAATGGCAGACTTGACATGTTAAAAGGAGGGTGATGCTTGAAATCATTGTTCTTCCATTGTTAACCATGGTGACCTGCAAAGAAACGCGTGCAGCCATCATTGCGTTGCATAAAAATGGCTTCACAGGCAAGGATATTGTGGCTACTAAGATTGCACCTAAATCTACAATTTATAGGATCATCAAGAACTTCAAGGAAAGAGGTTCAATTCTTGTTAAGAAGGCTTCAGGGCGTCTAAGAAAGTCCAGCAAGCGCCAGGATTGTCTCCTAAAGAGGATTCAGCTGCGGGATCGGAGTGCCACCAGTGCAGAGCTTGCTCAGGAATGGCAGCAGGCAGGTGTGAGCGCATCTGCACGCACAGTGAGGCCAAGACTTTTGGAAGATGGCCTGGTGTCAAGAAGGGCAGCAAAGAAGCCACTTCTCTCCAAAAAAGAAAAAAAAAATGGGACAAATTGATCTTCTGCAAAAAGTATGGCGAATGGACTGCTGAGGACTGGGGCAAAGTCATATTCTCCGATGAAGCCTCTTTCCGACTGTTTGGGGCATCTGGAAAAAGGCTTGTCCGGAGAAGAAAAGGTGAGCGCTACCATCAGTCCTGTGTCATGCCAACAGTAAAGCATCCTGAGACCATTCATGTGTGGGGTTGCTTCTCATCCAAGGGAGTGGGCTCACTCACAATTTTGCCCAAAAACACAGCCATGAATAAAGAATGGTACTAAAACACCCTCCAACAGCAACTTCTTCCAACAATCCAACAACAGTTTGGTGAAGAACAACGCATTTTCCAGCACGATGGAGCACCGTGCCATAATGCAAAAGTGATAACCAAGCGGCTCGGGGACCAAAACATTGACATTTTAGGTTCATGGCCTGGAAACTCCCCAGATCTTAAAACTTGTGGTCAATCCTCAAGAGGAGGGTGGACAAACAAAAACCCACTAATTCTGACAAACTCCAAGAAGTGATTATGAAAGAATGGGTTGCTATCAGTCAGGATTTGGCCCAGAGGTTGATTGAGAGCATGCCCAGTCGGATTGCAGAGGTCCTGAAAAAGGGCTGCAAATACTGACTCTTTGCATAAATGTCATGTAATTGTCGATAAAAGCCTTTGAAATGTATGAAGTGCTTGTAATTACATTTCAGTACATCACAGAAACAACTGAAACAAAGATCTAAAAGCAGTTTAGCAGCAAACTTTGTGAAAACTAATATTTGTGTCATTCTCAAAACTTTTGGCCACGACTGTACAACTGTTCAGAACTGTGCTAGCTAACCATGTGCTGATTAGTATCTTTGAGCTAGGTTCAAAAGTATCTAAAATTGTCACTATCGAAACAGTCAGGGGTAAAACATTTAGTGGCGTTTCGGTAGTGATGCTTTTGTTTTTTGTTTTTGTGTTATCCCATAAAATTGTCACTAACGAAACAGTCATGACTGAAACATGTCATCATTGTTTCGGTATGATAAAAGGGAACACACAATACTTTATTGGGAGGAATTACAGCTGGGTATTTTATAATGTTTGAAGCTGTTGGGTGGTCTAAATGAACTACTAAACTTAATATTTTTTACATTTAGAAGATGCCTTTATCCAAACTAATAAAACTTACTTCAGTGTTCTTTTTTATTGTGTCTTTTAGTCCAAGTCTATTAGCACTGAAGCCCACCTATGTGTGTACTCTAAAACAAAAACTTGATGAATTTTGAACCCTATTAGAACTTATTTCTATATAACAAGAGGAAAACATTTGATATATATAGGCTATTCTACAGAATTGGTGCAAACTGCTGTCTCACAACCAAAAAATAATTTAAAAAGCATTTAAGTTTTAAAATCTTAGATGTTTACTAAGATCCTTTTATTATCTATTGAAACCCACAGTATTATTTAAAATATCAGTAAAGCTTAATATATATAAAATTAGCATTTATTGGGTACTCGCAATTGGTAGGTGGCTGTCCCGAACCCTAACCCCTATATATCAACTTATAAAAATGATATTGAAATAATTGTATAATTTTATTCAGTTATTGTTTTTAAAAGTATCTTTTAGATTTTTAAAAAAAGTGAATTTCCAAAAATTATAAATTATGAAACGTTTTTAAAGAATGTCACTACCAGAAACCTTTTTTTTATAATTAAATAAGTTATTCAATAAGATTAAATTTTTATATGTGTACAACTGTTCAGAACTGTGCTAGCTAACCATGTGCTGATTCACGATTTTGAGTTCAAAAACATCTAAAATAGTCACTACTGTAACAGTCACGACTGAAACATGTTTCAGTAGTGACAAAATGAAACACATAATTCTTTATTTGGGGGAAATAAACAAAATAGTACAGTTATGCAAATTTTTAGTATTTTACTGTTTTTTTTTAGTTTTAGTATGCGAGTTAAAATTCTGTAATATGATGTGGTTGCTACCAAAACATTACTGTCACTACTGAAAATGTGCTGTCACAAATTAATCATGGGATGTTTTATCAAAAATAAAGTATACTGAATTATCGACTAAGATGTTATGACAGTGTTTGGTTCAATGTATATTCAAACTAATTACTCCTTAAGTTTAAAATCAGTATGATCGACTTTGGAATGATCAAAAATTTCTAAATACAATCAATTTTATAAATCACACTTTACCTCTGAAAACTTTTTAATAAAATAGAAAAAAAAAATATATTTACAAGGAAGATGTAAGCAAAAATTTAATAGGTCAATATAAGCCGTCTTATTAAATTATATATTACTGTGTTTCGGTAGTGACAAATTTGGGGAGAGGAAAAATATTCCAAAACTTTCTGAAAATACAGTATGAGAATTAACTGCACAATTACTAGAAATGTTTACCTTGGATATTATATAATTTCTGCAAAAAGACACTTTTTTTTCCAAGACATTTCCAACTCTGACTTTGAACCAATTATGTAGAATGACCCATATATAACAAACTCCTCTACATATTGGATGGCCTGAGACTGAGTACATTTCCAGCAAATTAGCATTTTTGAGTGAACTATTCCTTAAAAAAAAACACTGTTTAGAAGAGAAGAATGGAATTTTTTTTGCTTTGACATCATGGAGACAAATGAAAATGTAAAAACTAAAGCTGCTGTTACATTCCCTCCGAAACACATCATGTACAGCCCCAAAAAGAATCTGGAAATATAATTCATTGTCATTCTTACCTGTTCAGCAGATGCTGAAGTCACAGTACCAGGTGCGATGGTGACTTTCAGGTGTCGCTTGTTTCTCTTCCTCACTGTTGTAGAGGGCTTCTCTTCTTTCTCTTCCTCCTTCTTCTCTTCCTTTCCCTCCTTCTTTTCTACCATGTCCTCTCTCTTTTCCCCATGTTTCTCCTTGTCTTTCTTCTTCTGTTTCTCTTGAGACAGAGGGGCTGCCAGTTTGATCACCCCAAGGATCCCCTCATTTAGCAAAGCCGTTGAGACACTCCTGTCCTTCGGCTTCTTCTTCCGCTGAAAAAACAGTGAAATTAGCGTATTCATTTGAACCCTGTAATAAAACTACCTTGCAAAATGTATGCAGGTTTAAATAATTTCAGCTGAATTCAAGACGATTCTGAAAAGGCCACAAAAGGGTTATCAGTGAGTTTAGAGACTGTTCGGCTATTTCTGACGCCCACTGCCTGGATCCCACAAAGGAGTCTTTATTCGACAGCTTGTGAGTGTGATTGAATCTGTCAGGTGCACAATTAGGAGGCCATTTCTATCAGACAAATAAGTTTTTAAATAGAAAGCAGGTATAAGAACATTATTCATGCTGGTTTTTGTTTCAAGGCCTGAATTTGAGCTTTTTAATTACCTAATAGCCATTACCAAATGAGATTGTAGTGTTTTTACATACAACTTAAATCCAGAAGTGATCAGACATCCATCCTTACTAAGAACATCTACAAACATCAAGTTGAGTAGAGCATTGAAGGAATATTTCATTTCATTTCATTTCGGATTTTGAGAAATCACTTGCTCACCAGTGGATCCAGTGAATGGGTGCCATCAGAAAAAGAGTCCAAATAGCTAATAAAAACATCGCAATAATCCACACGACTCATGCCCATCAATTAACGTATTGTGAAGTGAAAAAGAAAAACTCCTCTACAATCTTCACTATTTTTGAGTGAACTATTCCTTTAAATAAACACTTTACCATTTAAAGACGAAAGAAGGAGAACGGAAATGTGTTTGCCTTGACATCATAGAGTTAAATGCAAAAACTAAAGGCATTTGGCATTATGAGGCAGTTTTTCTTCCTCCAGACCACACCATGTACAGCCCCAAAATGTATTTGGAAACTTAATTCATAACTGAATGTCAAAGAAAAAAAAAAATCAAACCAAGTAACATCAATTTATGCATCATACAAATTATGCAAGTTTTCTAAGAACTAACTTCAAAATTCACTTTTTAAATCTATTTTAATAAAATCCATACTTTTTAAAACATTTCAATTGTTCTTTTTGGTGTCACTGCAAGGTACTGCATTTCAGAGTCAACACAAAAATGCAAGACACTGTATTTAAACTTTAATCTGGGTTATTGTAGAACCCATAATAAATAATTACAGCCATCATCAATTTGACCATCTGCTCTGTAAATTGCACAAACAAATCTAATTCTTAAACTCTATCTGCCGTTTCTCTTAGGCTGTGAGATAATGTCGTTTGATTCTGTTTTTCTCTCTGTCCACTTGGAGGACAGGGAAGGAAACAGCCTTTTGTTGTCCTATAACAGTGTGCAGAGACAAAGTGTCTCCATTCATGCAGACAGAGCTATCACAGGCCATCTCTGTCCGGCAGTCTATCAAACCAGCATGAACACAACAAGCCTGCACTGACAACTACCCCATAGGCTTAATAATCCATGCCTTATAAAGCACTTATTTGTGTTCATCATTTAATAATTATAAGCAATGGTGCATGTAAATAGTTGTTTTACTGTGTGCCTTCATATCCTGAAGATGTTTTTACCTGCATATAAAATCATTTATCTGCATATTTAAGTATAGCAATGTACCACAATTGATTACAGCAAAGTATTTTTCCACAAAATAAAACTGTGGCTGTGGAGGCCATTTAAATACAGTGAACTCATTGTCATGTTCAAGAAACCAGTCTGAGATGATTCGCGCTTTATGACATGGCGCATTATCCTGCTTGAAGTAGCCATCAGAAGATGGGTACACTGTGGTCATAAAGGGATGGACATGGTCAGCAACAATACTCAGGTAGGCTGTGGCATTGACACGATGCTCAATTGGTACTAATGGGCCCAAAGTGTGCCAAGAAAATATCCCCCACACCATTTCACCACCACCACCAGCCTGAACCGTGGATACAAGGCAGGATGGATCCATGCTTTCATGTTGTTGACGCCAAATTCTGACCCTACCATCCGAATGTCGCAGCAGAAATCGAGACTCATTAGACCAGGCAACGTTTTTCCAATCTTCTATTGTCCAATTTTGGTGAGCCTGTGCGAATTGTAGCCTCAGTTTCCTGTTCTTAGCTGACAGGAGTGGCGCCCGGTGTGGTCTTCTGCTGCTGTAGCCCATCCGCCTCAAGGTTTGATGTTTTGTGCGTTCAGAGATGCTCTTCTGCATACCTCGGTTGTAACGAGTGGTTATTTGAGTTACTGTTGCCTTTCTATCAGCTCGAACCAGTCTGGCCATTCTCCTCTGACCTCTGGCATCAACAAGGCATTTGCGCCCACAGAACTGCCGCTCACTGGATATTTTCTCTTTTTCGTACCATTCTCTGTAAGCCCTAGAGATGGTTGTCGGTGAAAATCCCAGTAGATCAGCAGTTTCTGAAATACTCAGACCAGTCCGTCTGGCACCAACAACCATGCCACATTCAAAGTCACTTAAATCACTTTTCTTCCCCATTCTGATGCTCGGTTTGAACTGCAGCAGATCGTCTTGACCATGTCTACATGCCTAAATGCATTGAGTTGCTGCCATTTGATTGGCTGATTAGAAATTTGTGTTAATGAGCAGTTGGACAGGTGTACCTAATAAAGTGGCCGGTAAGTGTAGTTTCATCAAATGGCTTGTTTTGCAATACTGGCCTCTAGAGGCAGCTAGGTTAAAAGTACATATTCAGAATGGCATACTAGCATGCTAATACAGTTTTTCCAGTTTGTAGAAAACTGTTCTGTTTTTTAATGTGCTTAAAATAAGCTTCTTATGCTCACCAAGGCTGCATTAACTGATTAAAAATACTGTAAAACAGTAATTTTGTGAAATATTATGACAATTTAAAATAACTTTTTTCTATTTTACTATATTTTAAAATGTAGTTTATTCCTGTCATTACTACAGTCGTGAGTCCTTTAGAACAGTGTTTCCCAAACTTTTTTTCTGGGGACCCACATTTTAAAGTCGATAAATCCTTGTGACCCAATAAACATTAGGCCCATGTAGTTCATATATCACGAAGATAATTTATGCATTAACAAAATATGTATGACCATTTTTAAGGTCATGCTTCCACTTAACTATTTAAAAGAGATACAGATATTTGACAAAGCACATTTTTTTTTATTTAAGTAAAATGCAGATTTGCAGAAAATGCTGTTTACCACAAACACAATATTTATCTGTTATTTTGATTTCAAATCCAAAAGTGCTTTTTCAGCATTGTGATCGTCTTTTATCACAGTAAACTAATACAATAACAGACATATTCACGTTTAAATTCAATAAAAAACAATGTATTATTCAATGCACTTGACTTCTAGATTTGTATATTAAGTTGCTCAAGCAAGTTGCAACACACACAACATAGGGAGGCTTTAGCTTCCTTTTCTAATTGAAATTGGACTTTCAAAAATATTTTCATTAAAACTTACCACAGACAGAAACAGTCGGCTCTCATGCTTTTCTTTCTCACTAAATCTTTGTTAAAAACAATCCTTAAAATAACTTTTCTACCTGGACAAGTGCACATATTATGTTGCCTTTTTCTTTAAAACTGCACTTTTCCTTATTTTAAACCTAGCCAAAAAGCCACGTGTTGACTGTGAAACAGTGGACTTCATTTATATGCATTTATGGGACATTTTCGTGTCAATACATTTTTACAGCGAACAATGCGCTGTCACTTTAATTCAGCACATGCAGCGCTTGCAGCACAGCAAAAAATAGACTCTGCCGAAACTATCGCTGCTCTGCTGCAAACGCACTGCAGACGCACTGCCGGACAGCAACCGCGTGCAGTGTGAACGCTCTAATCCATTAACATGGGTGGGGGAAAAAATACGCAACGCATACGCACTGCAGACGGAGTATGAAACAGGCGATGCAGAGCGCAGCTAAAGAACAACAACAAAAAAAGAAAGCAGAAGAAAACGACGAGCTCCCTCGTGCGGCTTATAGGTGAACTACACATATAAATTTTAATCAAGAGTATATAGCGCACTGAAAAATAGTGCTCGACTTGGCGACCCATACAAAATCTCCCGCGACCCACTTGTGAAATAATCTCATATGGTAATTTGGTGCTCAAGAAACATTTCTTGTTATCAATGATAAAAACAGTAGTATTGCAATATATTTTTGAATAAGAAACCTTTTTAACGTTAAGTTTTAAATCTTTACCGTTACATTCTGCTTCAGATATCAATTGTAAACATGGTAAAATGGTAGTATGCAATGTGTACAATGCAGTATGGAGCATGCTAGTATTCCATTCTTAACGTATTTATGTTCAATCCACATTACACACACTGCCGTTTAAAAGTTTGGGATCAAGAAGTTGATCAAGACTGCATTTATTTGATTAGAATATCCAGAAATATTATTTCAATGTAAAATAACTGTTTTTATGTAAAAGTATTTTAAAATGTAATTTATTCCTGTGATGCAAACCTGAATTTTTAGCATCATTACTCCAGTCTTCAGTGTCACATGATCCTTCAGAAATCATTCTAATATGCTGATTTTTTATTTTTTTTTATCAATATTGAAAACACTGATAGCTGCTTAATATTTTGTTGAAACCTCTGATACTTTTTTCAGGATTCTTCAATAAATAAAATGTAAAAAGAACAGCATTTATTTAAAGAAAATAACAATATAAACTACCATTGAAAAGTTAGTTTTTTTGTTCACTTTTTTTGAAAGCAATTAATACTCTTTTTCACCAAAAATGTGTTAAATTGATAAAAAGTCATAGCAAAGACTTATATTGTTAGAAAAGATTTCTATTTTGACTAACTTTTTATTCACCAAAAAAATTAATCACGTTACAAAAAAAAAAAATTATAATAAAATTAAGCAGCGCAACCGTTTCCAACACTGATAAAGTAATAAATTAGCATATTAGAATGATGTCTAAAAGATCATGTGACACTAAAGACTGGAGTAATGATGCTAAAAATTCAGCTTTATGTTATATTTTAAAATATATTAAAACTGAAAACCATTATTTTAAACTGTAATAATATTTCACAATATTACAGTTTTTTCAGTATTTTTTATCAAGTAAATGCAGACTTGATGAGCATAAGAGAATTATAAAAAAATAAAAAAAATCTGACCAATCCCAAACTTTTAAACGTCAGCGTATATGCAATTTTGATTGGGAAACGGACAAAATTTGGGTTATATGAGTGTCTTGAATACTAATGCAATTAGAAAAACATCATATCAGCATCATTAACTTGATAATAGAGCGATGACGTACCTGGTTCTGGTGTTTTGTCTTTGACTGTTTCTCCATGGCTGAAACAGAAACAGAGTATTAAATTAGGTAAAGGAAGCTCATGTGGAGAATATTAAACGAAGAGGTCTGCCCAACCGAAATACTGAATATAAATGAATAATGACGAGAGCTTCTTAGCTGTGTGTCACAATATTATTGGAAACATTTCACATGGAGGATTGTACAATGTGCATTTGAATTTTTTTGGAGGCAAACTCATGTATATATAAACACGCCGGCAAGCATGTAGATTCAGATGTGTGCAACTGTCAAAACCCCTGCTTGTTACTGTCACAGTAATCATTGGAACAGCAAGTTAGAGCCTGCTTTGAACCTTGACCCCACATCTCAGAAGAAACTAGTCTTATGTTCTTTTTTTTCACTCTTTCAGACCCTCAGATGTTTGTTTTTTAAACACATGGCTGCGTTTCATTTATTTAAACAATACAAAGATTTCACTAAAAGCTACAATTAGTATGTGCAATTTAACAACCATTGCTTTGCGCTTTCAAAATAGCTTTCTCAAGTGGGTCTTTTTAAAGCAATTCAGAACTTGGTTTGGAAAAGCCAATTGCATAACATCCCAGGGAACATTTAATTTAGGGATACCGCTTGACAAATAGTAAACTGTGATTTGAGGATTCAGAACACCCCTTCTGATGACGTCAAACCAAAGTACATGACGGTGAAAACACAACTCAAGCAACTTTTCCATCCTGTTCGAGGAAGTCATGGAAAACCAGCCTTTTGTTTCCACTGTAAAAACTTTTTTTTTTTCTTCTTCCTCAAACTCTAAACCTATTACTAATCTGGAAAGAGCTTAAGAACTGATTCCAGGTCAGCTCAGTGAGAATAAAAGCAGTTATATTACCTGAGAGGTATCTCTCCAGAGGGGAGGTGGAGCTTTGGTTTCCCCAGCAGCAGAAGAACAAGCTCCAAACCAGGACGGTGGCCAATACCAGCACGATCACCCAGAGCAGCCGGGCCAGAGCCGGGTACGCCAGGGCCCAATCTTGCAGCGTGTCCATACTTAGCCACTTTTCCTTTCTCCTTGTCTGTGTACTCCCTCTTTCCTCTCGTCTAGCTCCTGTGGCTGCTTCGCAGTGGCAGATGGGCAGCAGCTGTGCAAGGCCACAGCCCACGTCAGCTCTGGAGGAGTGCGTATGCGAGCGTGTGCGTTTTCTTCACTGAGCCGAGCGGCACTCGCAACCCTGCCTGGAATATCCAGCAGCCACTCCCAGGGCAAAACATCTCTCACTCACACACACACACACACACACACACACCCTCATTTTGCTCCGGCATCCGAGACCTGTTGGTTAATAGTAGGTAGAAGCAGAGAAATGCACCCGAGGCACAAAGCGACAACGGAGTTCACTTGTGTGCATATGAACAGAGAACATAGTGATAATGAATGTAAACAGTGGCTTCAATATGTGGTTGGACAATTGAGTCACACTTATAAAAAAAGATCTTGATGGGAACTGATTACATACATATGCTAAAAAAAGAAGAGTGTGAGATTAGTCATTGTTAAAATAAACGAGAAAAGTGAAGTAAGTTCTGAAAAGGTCTATAGAGTCATTTTTTTTTTATTTTGAAGTGTGACTTCTTTGGCTAAACACATTTTAGGCTTGCTACTATGACAAAATTGTTCTTCATTCATTCAAAACTGTATCTGATGCTTTTATTTAGAGGTACACTACTAGTCAAAAGTTTGGAATAATTTGTGAATAATATTTTTTAAGGGGTCAATGAGATTTATACATTATCTGAAAGGTAAATAAATAGCTTTCCATTGATGTTTGGTTTGTTCGGATAGGACAATATCTGGCTGACATACAACTATTTGAAAATCTGGAAACTGAGGGTGCAAAAATCATATTAGAAGGATCATGGCTGCTGAAAACTATTAAAGCCATTTTAAATTAACATAAAACAGTTTTAAATTGATGTGATATTTCACAATATTACAGCTTTTACTGTATCTATCAAATAAATGCCATCTTAGTGAGCATAAAAAAATTAGGCTAATTGAAAAATCGTAATTATTCTAAACTTTTGAACGGTAGTGTGGAGGCATTACAGTCTTGATAAATAGACCAAATTAATCAGCTTCCAGGAAACATGCATACAGTACGTTATAAACAGAACTTTTTCCACAAGCATTTAGTCTGGATTTTGGATGAAATATCAAAATAACCAAAGGAAAATCTGTCATTTAGAGGAAGCTGGTTATTTATGAGTCACAACAGGATCTTTCCATCTCGGTTTGCTTCTCTGACAACACACACCCTGTGTTTTTAACCTCTGGCCCAAAATTACCTGGTCCCCCCTAAATCAAACACAGATGCCCAGCATTCCTAGGCTTTGGCTTGTAAACACACTGGAAAATCAAGAAGGCTTTAAAAGAGATGATGGCCAGTCAGGAAGCTGGTAATGACTGGTTTGTTGCTGTCTCTGGGTGACTAGCCAGAAAACGGTGGAAAAGTTAGTCACTGCTGACACCTAGTGGATGAAACAAACTGAGACATTGCTTGTGCATATTCTTGGCATTGCTGAAAGATTATCACCACAAACTTTATACAGTACTTTCCACACTTTTTGACCAATTAATTTGTGTGATTTTCAAAGACCTTTTTTCATTCGTGTTGACTGTTCAGTTCAATTTCAGTTTTTGCATCGCGTTGCAACAGTTTGAGGCCGTCTACACTGGACGCGACAAAGAAACCGCTGCAAATCATTTGAACTTTGTGTCAGTACGTCATAAATAGAACAAGGCATCAGTTTACTGTCCATGGAAGGCCATTAGGGCCAAGACGTGTGGTACTATGGAAGGCCGTTAGGGCCAAAACATTTGGTACTAATGCATTAAAGGAGTAGTAATGTACTCACCCCCTGTCATCCAAGTCTTTCTTTCTTCAGTCTTAAGGAAAATATGTTTCTTGAGGAAAACATTTCAGGATTTCTCTTCATATAATGGACTTCTATAGTGCCCCAGAGTTTGAACTTCCAAAATGCAGTTTAAATGCAGCTTCAAAGAACTCCAAACGATCCCAGTTGAGTACTTCTGCAGTGATGTAGGACAATTTTGAAGTTGGAGGAGAAAATTAAATGGGAGTTTTTTAACCTACCCCTAACTGTCTTGAAACAGAATACAGTGTACATGCAGAGCTAGACAAAACAAGCATTTGAGGTTAAAAAGTATTTCAATTGTGTGTGTGTATGTATATATATATATATATATATATATATATATATATATATATATAAGGGGTGTGCAAAGCAGCCGGTATTGTATTTGTATTTGTATTGTACTGTTTTTTTTGTGTGTTACACTTATAATTTACGTTATAGTGTAAGTACTGTTTAATTATATCCATTATAATAATATAAATATATATACACCCCTAATATATAAGACCCTTCTTCCTTGGCTGGGATCATTTAGAGCCTTTTGAAGCTACATTTAAACTGCATTTTGGAAGTTCAAACCCACAGGCACCATAGAAGTCCACTATATGGAGAGAAATCCTGAGATGTTTTTCTCAAAAAGTACAGTTTTTTTATGACAGAAGAAAGAAACACATAAACATCTTGGATTACAAGGGGGTGAATAAATTATCTGTTAATTTTTTTTGTTCTGGAAGTGAACTTCTCCTTTAATGCGTTAGTAGCACAGATTTTGGCCTTAACGACCTTCCATAACTGTCTAGAATTTGTCGTGTATACAGCATCACTTATTATAATGGGTTTTACTGTATTTTGTCATGCCGCTCCACTCGAGTCCAGTGTAGGCATGGTGTAACCAACAAAACGCTTTTGAATAGTTTTCTATTAACAGTTCTAAAGTTTGTGGTCAGTAAGGTATGTTGTTGTTGTTTTTGGTTTGTTTGTTGGAAAAAAATATTTGATTTTATTCAACAAAAGTGAGAGGGGATTTTTTTTTTTTTTTTTTTTTACAGTGTTTCAAAAATGTATTTTAAATAAATGGGGTTCTATTTATGAAAGAATGCTGAAAAAAAAACTATCAAGGTTTTCAAAAATATTAACCAGCACAACGGTT
Organism: Garra rufa; assembly: GCF_049309525.1. NCBI lineage: Eukaryota > Metazoa > Chordata > Actinopteri > Cypriniformes > Cyprinidae > Garra > Garra rufa. The sequence goes on from NC_133377.1 coordinate 30,869,493, forward strand.
TTCAATAAGAAATGTTTCTTGAGAACAAAATAAAATTAAATAGTGCTGTCAAATCGATTATTCACAAATAATCATTTAAAATAAAAGTTTGTTTACATAACGGGTGTGTGTTGAGTGTATGTATATGTATATATTTAAGAAATAAATTAATATATACACTACCGCTCAAAAGTTTGGGATCAGTAAGACTTGTAATGTTTTTTAAAGAAGTCTCTTATGCTCATCAAGACTGCATTTATTTGATCAAAAATGGTTTTTATTTTAACATATTTAAATATAATTTATTCCTGTGATACAAAGCTGAATTTTCATCAGCTGTTACTCCAGTCTTGTATCACATGATCCTTCAGAAATCATTCTAATATGCCTATTTATTATTAGAATTACCAATGTTGGAAACAGTTGTGCTGCCAAACTTTTTTTGGAATCTGTGATTCTTTTTTTCAGAATTCTTTGATGAGTAACAAGTTAAAAAGAACAGCATTTATTCAAAATATAATATTTTTATTAATTTAACATATCCATGGTGAATAAAAGAATAACATTAATTTTCTTTCAAAAAAAGAAAGAATTAAAATTTACTGATCCCAAATTTTTTAACAGTAGTGTATATTGTTAGAAAAAAAAAATCTATTTTAAATAAATGCTGTTCTTTTTAACTTTTCATTCATCAAAGGATCCTGAAAAAAAGTATCACAGGTTCCAAAAACATTAAGCAGCACAACTGTTTTTAACATTGATGATAAATCAGCATATTAGAAAGATTTCTGAAGGATCAGCTTTGAAAAATTCAGCTTTGATCACAAAAATAAATTAGATTTTTAATGTATATTAATATAGACGAATTTTGTTTTCCATTGTAATATTTCAAAATATACTTTTCAAATAAATGCAGCCTTGATGAGCATTAGAAACCTATTTAAAATACACAAAAACATCTTACTGAAGCCCAAACTTTTGACCAGCAGTGTATTTATATTTACAAATAATATACATCATGCATAAATATGAATAAATACATACGTGTAAATATTTATTAAACATATACACATACATTTGTGTATTAGATGCGATTAATTGATTCGACAGCACTAATATTAAAATATAAAACAGCTATTTTAAATTTAATATTTCACAATATTACTGATTTCACTTGGTGAGCATAAGAGATTTCTTTCAAAAACCTTTTCGCAAATGTTACTGACCCCAAACTTTTGAACTTTTAGTAACAGAACCTTCCAGGACCTTTTAAGATTTTTAATTTCCAAAGCTTTTTCAGGCCTAAAAAAAAACTTACTTAGAAAATTCCCTAATGTTTCCAGGACTGTAAGAACCCTGTTGATAAAGTGACAAATAAAAAGCATAAGTGTTAAAAGTGAAGTGTGAACAGCAAATGAATGAACATGAACATGAATGATTAAACATGTTTCTGTGAGTCTAAGTGGTCTCACATTACAAGCACTGGAACAAAAATTTACAGAAAATATACTCACTCCCTTGTCACCTAAGATGTTCATGTCTTTCTGTTTTCAATCGTCAAGAAAGTATGTTTTTTGAGAAAAACATTTCAGGATTTGTGTTCATATAGTGGACTTCTATGGTGCCCCGAGTTTGAACTTTAACAATGCAGTTTAAATACAGCTTTAAACAATCCTAAATGCTGTTGTAAAGAAAACCAGCCAAGGAAGAAGGGTCTTATCTAGTAAAAACATTTTTTTTTTTTTATAATTACAATTTATATACTTTTTAACCTCAAACGCTCATTTTGTCTTGCTCTGCCTGAACTCTGTTTTTTTCCAGTTCAATACAGTTATATACACAGTTTCCTCAAAAAAAATCTTTACGACTGAAGAAAGAAAGACATTATCTGTAAATGTTTGTTCTGGAAGTGAACTTCTTTAAATGAACAAGATAAAACAGTAGTAGAACCTTTTAGGAAACTAATGCTAATGATAACAAAATGTACACACTTCACCTTTAACCATAAAAGATTCCAGTAGTATGTTGCAGGATTCTTGAAAATGTGTTCAGAAACACACTTTCGCTGTTTATTGTTGTGTTATGATGTTCAAAACAATGACTTGCATAAGGGAAATAAAAAAATGTCCTTTGAGATTACGCAGAACTGGAATAATAAAATCTTGCCTGGTAAATCCCTCCTTCATACAGAATACATAAAATTCACGGCAGCATCCCAGAACTCCGTAGCTCTCGTCATGCTGGAAATGTCTGCAACAGTCTCTTGTAAAATAATCCTATTATAAAACTTGACTAAATAAAAGATAGTTAGTTAAATACTAAGATGAGGTTGAGAAGTAGGTTGCTCCACTGTATGCCTTATGTTTCCAGTCTAATAGAAGCCAGAGTCCTGAGCCGCCCAGTTCGGCGTCTAGAAAGGAAACGGAGGTTCATTAGTGTCATCAAAGATGCAGCATATATAGCAGAAACAATTTCTTCTATGAAGTGTTTGACATAAATATTTTAAATGGCCAAAATGTTCGCACTCAACCAAAGTCTCCAAAGTGAAGTACAGGACAAGATGTATGACGTGAATTACTTCACTGGCATAAAATCTGATTATTCATTATTCTGAGTCAAGGCTTTGATTTGGGAGTTCTGTGCCAACTAATGCTGGCTTAAAAGCAAAACTTTCCCAGCACACTCCTTTTAAGACTGTAATGATTCCAATGAGGCTTGGCTGAAGTAAAAACTCATTAGTTCGCTCCGCATCCCTGAACACCCTGCGTGCGTTGTTTGCTTTGAGTCCGGTACCTCGTTTCTGCTACTGTGGGTGATCTTCTTCTCGATGTTCATGGCCAGCATCTGACTGCGGAACGACAGGCTCTTGGTCTTCTCGATCACCTGCTGATACGGTGACACAGCGTTGTTGCCCATCACCACGTGACCCTAAATAGAAAACACTCGTCAGGGAAGAGCAGCGAACCGGTTTTGACTTTATAAGAACACCAGTATAAATTATAAAGAACTTTTCCAAGTATTACAATAAAAGGAAAGGCTTTAGAAGATTTTGGGGTTCAACATCACTTTGGTTTTGCAATGACTTAAGACAACCTTTTTTGTTTTGTTTTTTTAACTTAATTAGAGTTCCTATACCAGCTTACGATAAAATCTTAGGCAGAATCTTTAACAAGCACACCAACAAAGGCAAGGAAACTAAAACTGGGTTGTCCTTGTCCCTTGATCCCACAGTTAAATAATGAGATCAATCAAAAAACAAAAACAATAAATAAATAAAATATGCTTACAATAAGCTTGAGCTTAAACATGAGCTTCTATTTAATATTTTTACAGAATGTATTATTCTTAATTACCTCAAATAGATCACCCCTGCATCATCAATTTGTCAGTGTACTCTGGTTCAAAAAGGTAGGGCGACAAACTGCATCTAGTGTCAGCCTCAGACGTTACGCCCACGGAACGTTGGCTAAACGTCTGATGCATATGGTACACTTAAAGGGATGGTTCGGAGTAGAATTGACTTCATTGCTATGCACTCCGTAGCCCATGTAAATACCCCATCCGAAGGTTTTTTTACCTTAGTCAAACATTTATGGAGATATTAGAGTTTTTCGAATTGCTTGTTACAGGAGTGAATGGTACATCTGATGTATCTCGTGAATTGCACCACTAAACGTGCAAGTAATCTTACCAAACTTGTACAGTAGTGTAACTAGGTTATGTACTCACAAAACGCTGCATCAGAACATTTGTAAGTCCACCATGAGTGTTTTAAAAACACGTTTTACCCGAGAACTACTAGTCTCAGAAACTACAAGTCGACATCACTTCCCTGGTTTGAAAAAAGCACGTAAAAGTCCTCCTACTACATCTGTGTGCATGTCAACTTGTAGGAGGACTTTTATGTGCTTTTTTCAAACCAGGGAAGTGACGTCGACGTGTCGCCATTTGTAGTTTTTGAGACTAGTAGGGATCGGCTAAAACGTGTTTTTAAAACACTCATGGTGGACTTACAAATGTTCCGATGCAGCGTTTTGTGAGTACATAACCTATTTACACTACTGTACAAGTTTAGTAAGATTACTTGCACGTTTAGTGGTGCAATTTACGAGATACATCACATGTACCATTCACTCCTGTAACAAGCAATTCGAAAAACACTAATATCTCCATAAATGTTTGACTAAGGTAAAAAAAACTTCGGATGGGGTATTTACATGGGCTTCGGAGTGCATAGCAATGAAGTCAATTCTACTCCGAACCATCCCTTTAACTGGAAACACTTTAGGAATGTCGAAGTCGTCATCTGATTAGTTGAATTTGATCGGATTTCCGGGAGACGCGAGTGTCGCATTTATTTTCGGCCCGCCGGGAAACAAAGTGCAGACTGATTTACTCGTTGTTTTGCTAAAATGTGCTTATGCAGACGCCATTGTTGTTATACACATTTGCGACGTTCGCTAACAAATTACTGACTTACTGCTTGTTCTCCCTCTTCTTGGTTATTTTTCAATGATGGTTATTTCAAAGACTGACATGTTGCACGACAGTCTGTTGTTGTGGGGGCATTTCAACGCACCGAAACGTGACGCTGAACGAAACGATTGGTTGTTTGACAAGTCGGTCAAACGGCCTTATGGGCGGGGCTTGGCCAATGAAAGCTGCCATGAATTCCAGACCTTCAGCCGTCAGTCTGAAGATCTGGCTACGCAAGACTAAACTGCATCTGACTTTCTCCTCCAACATTTTTATTTTACCTTTTTTCTTTTTGTAAAGGGAATTTGACTTTCTTCGCACATTTGCTTCGTAAACACTGGGTCGGTACTTTGCTTACGTCACTGCATGACTTTTCCAACATGATTAAATAACGAGTGAAGTCGTGGACGCAGAGCTAGTGCAAGAGAAGCATTTGTGGTTAAAAAGCATACATTTTTCTTTTTTTTAGAAAATGACCAATCATTTTGCTAGACAAGACCCTTATTCCTCGACTGGGATCATTGTAGAGCCCTTTGAAGCTGCATTGAAACTGCAATTTGGACCTTCAAACCATTGGTCCTCAGTGAAGACCACTATATGGAGAAAAATCCCAAAATGTTTTCCTCAAAAACCTTAATTTCTTTTCGACTGAAGAAAGAAAGACATGAACATCTTGGATGCCATGGGGGTGAGTAAATTATCAGGAAATTTTAATTCTGGAGTGAACTAATGCTTTAATACTGAGCTCCTAAAGGGACATGGTGGTGGAAAAGTTTTTTTTTTGCAAAACTTTTGCGTTCCCTTAAGACACTTTTGCGTTCTCTCGCAAAGCTATTTGCTTTCCTTCACAAAACTTTGCGTTCACTCGTAAGGATAGAAAATATAAAGAAAAATAAACACTATGTACAGGAAAGCAACACGGTAATCCATTAAGCCACGTTAAGAGTTAAGATGTTTTTCAAGTCGAAAACACGTACAACTTTGCATGTTCTGTTCCTATTTTGGGCTCATCTGCTTTCCTTTATGTAATATATTTTATTAATAAACTGTGGTCCTTTAATATTACCGTCTTCGTCCATTAGACTACCTTAAACATTTTCTATACCGTTTTTTTTTTTTTTTTTTACGGCGGAGAAAAGCTTGACACGCATTTTGGAATGTCCCAAAACAGTGACTTGAAATCAGCACTGACTGTACTTTTTTCAAGTTCAAAATAAAACTCAAAGAACCACTCCATTGTGAACGTACAGAGCTGTAAATACCACTAACTTACAAGCTGTAAAGTAAACAGGAAGTGTTTGTCCGAACTCAACTGGTATTGCGAGAGAAAGCAAATATCTTTGCCAGGGAATGCAAAAGTTTTGTGAGAGAGCGCAAAAGTTTTAAAAGGGGAACACAAATTTTTTTGCAAGAAAATTAAAAGTTTCTCAAGTGATCGCAAAAAATTAGCAAGAGCTCAAAAAATTTGCAAGAGCTCAAAAAATTTACACTATGTCTCTTTAGGGGCTCTGTAACTTAACTTCTAATTTTAATATCTATTAGTAAATATTAAGATTAATCTCAATCAATAAATGTTGTAGAGGTATTGTTTATTGTTAGTTCATGTTAAATCATCTAGTTACTAATATTATCAATCTGAACCCTATTGTAAAATGTTACCAAGAAAATCATAGGTTTGAAACAACATGAGCGTAAATATTTTTGGGTGAACTTTCACTTTAAGCGGTTATATTCAGCTTGTGAATCTTAAACAGAAATTACAAATGTATTTTAAAAGTAAAGGCCAGTATTTCATAATAACAAAATTGCTCTAGGCTGTGTGAACCTAAGTCAACAGTGTACAAACAAACAGCCCTCCTTCACTGTCGGAGGGAGTCTAGAGCGTCTCAATCTAATGGGCTTTGCGTTTGGACATGTGTTCTGCACCCCAGAGCTCGCTCACCAGTTTGGAGTCGATTTTGGCATCCAGTCTGGCATTGCGGATCAGGTTTACGATCCATCTCTCGGCCTCCTCGGGCGTCATATTCAGCTTATCTGCCAACATGCTGCCCAGAGACAGGAAGGAGGATGGGTGAGAGGAAGAAAATGAGAAATGCAGAGATTGCCTGAGGTCAACAACAAGTTGTATTTCTCATCTTCAAACAAAAGATCAAACAGTCTCAATAAAAATCAATCGGTGTGATAAACACAAGCTGATGATGAATTAAGTCACACCACCTTCTCTACGATTAAATGTGAAAACAACAAGGCTCCTGGCATAAATACTGGTGGTCAAAGGAAATGTTAAATCACATAAAATAACATCTGTAACCGGGTTATTATAGTTAACTGAACCTAAAACATTTTTATTAAAAAATTATTTCAAGGATTTCTCAATTATCTAGTTTAACTTGATGTACTAAAATAACTATAACTGAAATACACATGAAACAAAACGTACATTTTGTACATCAGAATGTACAATGTGACGTTGTTCAGCTTTGATTCAGCGTCAGATTTGGCTGGAGTCATTGATTCTGGCAGTGTGTTGAATCTCCGCAGCGCACTACGCACTTTTTACAGCGCTAAGAGGATTAGCGCACACTAGTCTATCAGGATTCCTCCGGGGAAGCAGCACTACCTGATGCTGATGCACTGATGGATCCGGCAGAACGTCTCGAAGATGAACAGCCGTGCGTTTTCAATGAAATCCTCCAAGCAGGCCACTAAGAAGAAATCATTCACCAGCACCTTGAAAAGAATAAAATCCATTCAAATGATCTGCTTTGAAAATTGTGTAAGTATTGTTGATGGTCCACTGAAAAGCTTTGACACTGAATTATATACCTTTAAGCAGTCTGTTAAAAATGAACTTAACTGTCTCTTTTAAGAAATATTATTGGTATTTAAGAGAAAGTTGAGACTTTTTTCTCCAATAAACTTTAAAAGTATGTCATTTCTGTACACAAGCACATATCAGAAGGAAAAGTAAAACATATTTGCAACTGTACCACAGCACAAACAGAACTGCAAAAAAAGAAAGAAAGAAAGAAAGAAAGAAAGAAAGAAAGAAAGAAAGAAAGAAAGAAAGAAAGACTCTCTCTCTCCTTATGCCCCCCACTTATCTCCCTCCACTGCTTGGATTATAACTGAACATATCAGCACTTAATTGTAATTAACTGACAGTAGATTAGCTTGATTATTAAAGACAAATAACAGTCGGTAACACCGCCGGGAAAGCAAATAAAACACATATATAGCCACAATATTTACAGTTCAAAAGTTAGGAGCCAGTAAAAAATTTTAAAATGTTTTTAAAAGATGTCTCTAATGCTCATCAAGGCTGCATTTATTGAAATCAGAAATACAGTAAAACGGAAATATTGTGAAATAGAATTACAATCTAAAAAAAAAACTGTTTTCAATTTTCTCATATTGCAAAACGTAATTTATTCCTGTGATGGCAAAGCTGAATTTTCAGCATCATTACTCCAGTCTTTAGTGTCACATGATCCTTCAGAAATCATTCTAATATGCCAATGCTTAAAAAAACATTTATTATTATTAATGCTAAAAACATCTGTGCTGCTTAATTTTTATTAGAAACTGTGATGCATTTTTAAAGGGAAAAAAAGTAAAAGAAAATTGAAATGTTTATTTAAAAATGGAAGAATGTAAACATAATGTCACTTTTGAACAGTTTTAATTCATATTTTTTAAATAATCTTTTGTATTTAATCATTTTTTAGTAAATAATAATTGTTGTAATTTTAAATGATTTAGTAATTAATCTTACTGGCCCTAAAATGTATCATTATATATGTTTAAGACTAAACACAACGATAGAGATTATTTTTTGCTCAAACTGCACTCAGTTTATATAACTATAAAAAATAAATTATTAATAACAGTAATATTAGTATTACTTTATTTATTTTTTAATAAAATAAGAAAATACAAAAGTTTAATATACTATATTTGATGATAAAAAAATGAGTATTAAATAAAAATACAATTATTTTATAGTATACCTTAAAAAATGCTAATACAACACTAATATTTACTTTTTTCTACGATATTTAATCATTTTCAAAACTAAAATCAGCTTTTATTTTGGCGGGTTGCCAAGTATGTCAGTTTTTAGTTTTGCTCTGAACTGGCAGCTCATAGCCTAGATTTATGCTTTCAGTTTAAATGGGAATCTTATACAGTATTACAGTTAGTGATCTAAAATCGTGAACTGTGCATTAACAGTTGACAACCATATCAGTACGCAAATGATCTTTTGAACTGTCTATTCATCAAATAAACCTGAAAAAAATGCATCATGGCTTCCACAAAAACCATTAAGCAGCAAAAACTGTTTTCAACATTGATAATACCAAGAAATGTTTCTTGAGTAGCAAATCAACATATTAGAATGATTTCTGAAGGATCATGTGACACTGAAGACTGGACTAATAGTTGCTGAAAATTCAGCTGTCATTACAGAAATAAATGACATTTTACAATATATTCAAATAAAATTGTTATAATATTTCACAACATTACTATTAATACTTTCTTTTTGAATAAATAAATGCAGATTTGGTAAGCATAAGAGACATCTTTCAAAAACTTTCAAAAATCTTACTGACCTCAAACCTACAGTCGTGGCCAAAAGTTTTGAGAATTACATAAATATTGGAAATTGGAAAAGTTGCTTCTTAAGTTTTTATAATAGCAATTTGCATATACTCCAGAATGGTATGAAGAGTGAGCAGATGAATTGCATAGTCCTTCTTTGCCATGAAAATTAACTTAATCCCGAAAAAAACTTTCCACTGCATTTCATTGCTGTCATTAAAGGACCTGCTCAGATCATTTCGGTAATCGTCTTGTTAACTCAGGTGAGAATGTTGATGAGCACAAGGCTGGAGATCATTATGTCAGGCTGATTGGGTTAGAATGGCAGACTTGACATGTTAAAAGGAGGGTGATGCTTGAAATCATTGTTCTTCCATTGTTAACCATGGTGACCTGCAAAGAAACGCGTGCAGCCATCATTGCGTTGCATAAAAATGGCTTCACAGGCAAGGATATTGTGGCTACTAAGATTGCACCTAAATCTACAATTTATAGGATCATCAAGAACTTCAAGGAAAGAGGTTCAATTCTTGTTAAGAAGGCTTCAGGGCGTCCAAGAAAGTCTCCTAAAGAAGATTCAGCTGCGGGATCGGAGTGCCACCAGTGCAGAGCTTGCTCAGGAATGGCAGCAGGCAGGTGTGAGCGCATCTTCACGCACAGTGAGGCTAAGACTTTTGGAAGATGGCCTGGTGTCAAGAAGGGCAGCAAAGAAGCCACTTCTCTCCAAAAAAAAAACATCAGGGACAGATTGATCTTCTGCAAAAAGTATGGCGAATGGACTGCTGAGGACTGGGGCAAAGTCTCATTCTCAGATGAAGCCTGTTTCCGATTGTTTGGGGCATCTGGAAAAAGGCTTGTCCGGAGAAGAAAAAGTGAGCGCTACCATCAGTCCTGTGTCATGCCAACAGTAAAGCATCCTGAGACCATTCATGTGTGGGGTTGCTTCTCATCCAAGGGAGTGGGCTCACTCACAATTTTGCCCAAAAACACAGCCATGAATAAAGAATGGTACCAAAACTCCCTCCAACAGAAACTTCTTCCAACAATCCAACAACAGTTTGGTGAAGAACAATGCATTTTCCAGCACGATGGAGCACCGTGCCATAAGGCAAAAGTGATAAATAAGTGGCTCGGGGACCAAAATGTTGAAATTTTGGGTCCATGGCCTGGAATCTCCCCAGATCTTAATCCCATTGAGAACTTGTCGTCCTCAAGAGGCGGGTGGACAAACAAAAACCCACTAATTCTGACAAACTCGAATTGATTATGAAAAAGTGATTATGAAAGAATGGGTTGCTATCAGTCAGGATTTGGCCCAGAAGTTGATTGAGAGCATGCCCAGTCGAATTGCAGAGGTCCTGAAAAAGAAGAGCCAACACTGCAAATACTGACTCTTTGCATAAATGTCATGTAATTGTCGATAAAAGCCTTTGAAACGTATGAAGTGCTTGTAATTATATTGCAGTACATCACAGAAACAACTGAAACAAAGATCTAAAAGCAGTTTAGCAGCAAACTTTGTAAAAATAATATTCGTTTCATTCTCAAAACTTTTGGCCACGACTGTATGAACTGTAGTGTACTTTGTTTGTTTTTTATATTTTAAAGGAGAAATTCACTTCAAAACCAAAACAAAAAATTTACAGATAACGTACTCACCCCCTTGTCACCCAAGATGTTTATGTCTTTCTTGCTTCAGTCGTGAAGAAATTATGTTTTTTAAGGAAAACATTTCAGGTTTTTTCTCCATATAGTGGACTTCTATGGTGCCCCGCGTTTGAACTTACAAAATGCTGTTTAAATGCAGCTTCAAATTATCCCAAAATGCAGTTTTAAATGATCCCAACCAAGGAAGAAACATTTTAACCTCAAACGCTTGCTCTGACTTTTTTCCAGTTGAAGACAGGGTATGTCGAAAAACTCCCAACAGATTTTCTCCCTAAACTTCAAAATCGCTGTTTTCCCTTTTTTGTTAAGGGTTTTTTTTTTATCTTCTTTGCTTGTTCACTTTGCAAACACTGGGTCGGTACTTCTGCAGCGATGTAGGATGATTTTGAAATGATTTTTGAAGTTGAGGGAGAAAATAAGATGGGAGTTTTTCAACTGTCCGGAAAACTGGAAAAAATTGAGTTCAGAGCAAGACAAGACGAGCATATGAGGTTAAAAAGTATATAAATTGTAATTTTTTAAAAACAAAAGTACTGATCGTTTAGCTATATATATATATTTTTTTCTCAGCTGGGATCGTTAACAACCACATTTGGGATTGTTTAAAGCCGCATATAAGCTGCACTTCGCTCGGGGCACCATAGAAGTCCACTATATTGAGAAAAATCCTGAAATGGTTTCCTCAAAAAACAATTTCTTTACAACTGATGAAAGAAAGACTTAAACAATTTGGATGTTCATCTTGGAGTACATTATCTTTAAATTTTTGTTCTGGATGTGAACTTCTCCTTTAAGTCAGATTCAGAGTTTGGAACCTGAACCATATTGATTTAGAAAACCAGTATTAATATTATTGCCCTAAAAATGTATCAAAATGCAAATTAACAGCAAATTAACCACGAGTGGGGAAAAAAAAAAGCATTGGACATTTTGACATTTCATGTGAATATACACTAATTTATCCCCACTAGGATTTTTTTCTTGAATTAAAAACAAAAACCTTCACTACAGTTGAACATAGATCAGCTTTTATAGACAAATCCCTGAGGCGTAAACTGAAACTGTGGTGAAAAGGCAGGGGAGATTATGTTTTCACAGGTCTGAATGCTGAACGCTCCCTCTGGCCCAACTAGGCCACGTCTAAGAGAGGAGCTGCCTCATAGCTGTAGGTCTGAAAACTGACAGCAGAAATGCCTTGAAAAGCCTAGTGGGAAACAGCAGTAAATTACAGTAGACAGGGATTTTCAGTGGATCAATGGACCTATGGCTCCAAGCAAAAGGATGAGAGCTCCTATCAATGCATGTCTCCAACCGATTCAAACAGAGGGAAGCGGTGTACTGAGGGGGAATCACAGAGATGACAGCCTTGGTTGCTGCATGATACACACACAGCGGGTGGTGAAACCTTACCGACTCACACTCCCTTAGTTTTTTCTGAGCGCTGTCAAAATCAAAGTTAACATAGAGGCACTCCACAAACTCTGTGATGGGATCCTTGTACGTGTACGACTCCTGTTGAGAGAGCAAAAGCAGAGCGGAACATTAATCTCGTGCTAATTTGACAGCAAATGCCAAAGTCACGGGTATAAAAAGCGCCCTAAGAAGCACTCTGACAACTACATTTAAAAGAGACGCTAATTCACAAGCTCTGAATCGATACTTAAAAGAAGCACATCTAGTATGAACGTAATGGAACGCAACAAGCTAGAAACCTCAAAGGAGAATCTGTAAGCTCATTCATCTAAACCACAAAGAGGACAATCTTCACAACAACACAAAGTGAAATAAACTCTCTCGGCTCAGATGTTACTTTCAAAAAAACATTGCTGTTTTATGCATATTAGCATACTTGATCAAGGGATTGTTAACTAGTTGGTTTATCCATATCTTTTCTTCAACATTTATTTTAGCTTTAATATTGTAGCTACATTTAACAAATGAAACATTTGTGATATTACATACATTTTGTTCATATGTTAGGGATTTCATACATATGAAATCAGTTTTATTTTTTCCCCAAATTGCATTATATTTTTTTTCAAAATTTTTGGTTTCAATTTTTCTTGATTCCGTTTTTTCCCCTCAATTTTCCTTGTTTTAATGGTAAAATAAAAAAAATATTAATCAAAAAGTGTAATTAATCGAAATCATGAAATATACACAATTTAACAGCAATTTAACAAACATTTAAAAAGTTTAACAAAAATTTAATTTAAATGTTTTATTATTTCCCAAATTCACAATTTTCCATTTAAAACTTTCTGGATTTACCCCAAATTAATTGAATTCATGAAACCTACAAAATCTTACAGAAATTTAACACATTTTAACAATAATTTAATATTTTTTTTTCCATTTTAATATTTCTGGATTCCGTTCCCCATTGTTCTAGACTCTGTTTTAATGGTTAAATTAAAAATGAATCAAAAAGCATGTCTAATTAAATAAAATCATGAAACATACACAATTTATACAATAAACATATACAAAATTTTTCATTTTTCCATTTGTAATTCAGTGTTACTTTGATCAAATTCTGTGTTTTTCATTAATTTTCTAGATTATTATGGTTTGAATAAATCTTAATAAAAAGCATGCTTAATTAATTGATTTTCTAAAAAATAATGTGTTGCATATTTTATTTTTTTCTAGAAATAATGTGTTGCGTATTTACCAGCAAAATGTAAATAATTTCTCTGGTAAATATTCCTTAAAAATTATTAAATGTTTTAAAAGTTTAACAATAACTACTTTTTTATTCATTTTTTTTTTCCATCTCTAATTCTTTGTTACTTTTATCAAATTCAGTGTTTGTCATTATTTTTATGAATTTCATTATGATGGTTTGATTAAATAGTAATAATAAAAAGCATGTTTTTTCCCAGAAATAATGTGTTGCATATTTACATTTTTCTGGTAAATAATTTCTCTGGTAAATATTCCTTAAAAAAAATTATTATTAAATGTTTTAATAATTTATTGTGCACCATTTATTCACACAGAGACACGCAGAGCATGTTGGATTTTTATTATTATTTTTTTATATTCACATATACTAGATCATATCATGACTTGATTTAAGTGTACAGACCTACTTCTTATTTATTAATCCAAAATTTGGCAAATTTTTGTGACATTCCACATTATACAGTAAATTCTGTTTTTATGACTGAATTCCATAATTCCATCCGAATCATGAAAAATCATAGGGCCCTAATATATGGCTATCAAACATGGTCTGGTTGGTGTTTGCCCACATCACCCTAAACCAGAGTAAATATATATTCACTAGTCATTTAGGCAATCCACTAGCTAGTTAAATCTGAAGTGATCATGCTGACCTGTTGGATGACCTTGACCAAATCTTTGAGGACCTGTCGTCGTTTTCTCACGTCTTTGTTAGTGATTACAGCCGTGGTCAGGTAGCGCAGAATGTGTGGGCACATGGTTTGAATTGCGTTTAGGTACCTTAGAAACAGACAACAACCATCAGTATCACAAAATACATTATAAACTACCTATCACTCAAATCCTTAACCAAGAATGTATTACATTGATCAAAAGTGACAATAAAGACATTTATTATGCAACAAAAACATTCTATAAGAATCCTGAAAAAAAGTGTAATGGCTCCCACAAAAGCATTAAGCAGCAAAAACTGTTTTCAACATTGATAATTATATGAACTGTTTCTTGAGCAGCAAATAAGCATATTAGAAAAGATGTTTAGTTTCTGAATGAATCCGCATTTTGAATTAACCGTGTGAAGAAATTGATTAAAAGGCCATTCATATAAAGAGAATGAATCCGCCGTTTTAACGAATTACGAAGGAATGACTCATAAAGACATTTACTTGCTGGCAGATTTAGTTTCTTATTTAGAGTATCATTTCATTTAAAACAATAATAATAATAAAAACTAAAAACATTAAAGGGATAGTTCACACAAAAAAAATTTCATTCTGTCATTGTTTACTCACACTATTGTCATTTCAAACCTTTCTTTTGTGGAACATAAAAGAAGGTATTTTGAAGACTGCTGCTAACAAAGCTGTTTTGGTTACTAATGACAAAAAAATACTGAGATGTTCCTCAAATTATCTTCTTTTATGTTCCATACTTTACATAAGGCCGTTGCAGCCAAATTGTTTATGTGTAATAAATTTTATGCTGATTCAAATAAAATTTTTCTTTCTGAAGCTACTATTTGCGATGTCTACTTGCTACTTTCTCATTTAACACAATAATAGCTTTGAATCTTTTGTGGGTATTTTCACAATTAGATCCATTTTAATCAACTGACAGCCCTAAATATTTCACAATATTACTGTTTAACTGTATTTTTAATAAAAAAAAAAAAAAAAAAAAAGTGGACATTTCGTCAAAAAAAAAACTTCTTTGATTGCTTTCTGTTTTAGTATTTCATCACAGTGGTCCTTCAAACATTTGACACAGAGTGTCATCTTCAAAGTGCTCAGACCGAGCGGCTCTCGTTATATGGTCACGCAAACATGCACTGTTCCCCCTAAAAAATTTACGCTTTCAAGAGCAAATCTCATTAACTGTGAATTTTCCAGCTACCCTCTCTGAAGTAATTGTTGCAAACAACACACACTTCCTGGCAAGCTAGCCCCTTCAGCAAGTGACATAAATGTTATGCAAATGTAGTTTTCTGCACTTCTACATTCTTTAATGAGCAATTTGAGAGCGCTTGTTATAGCGGAAGTGGGAATTTCCATAATCGTACTCACTGGGGCTGATAGAGGAACAGCTCGATTATGTTGTCTCTGCCTTTGGGGTGGTTAAAGAAGACAAACAAAGACCAGTGAATGAGCCACGTCCTCTGCTGCAGCGACTGAAGAGGAGAACTCACCGACTGAACCGAGGAAGGAAAGAAAAACATGGTTTAATTAAAAATATGTCAACACGGCTTCAGTCTAATGTCATGTCGTTGACGTTACATTACAAGCATGGACTAGCAAAACAAACGAGTCTGCAGTAAATCCACACGCATCCATCTTTAACCTCGCCGCAAATAAAAATGCCAAGCGTTTACTTCTCAGGGCTGATGCAATGTAAATGTCATCCTGGTCAATTCTGTGCAAATAGTTGATCTAATGCCTGATGTCTGCTAAAGGTGTGTTATATCTGAGCTCAAAGGAACATGGGAGCAGGGTTCCTGCAGCTATGAACAAGTGAAATTTAAGACTTTTTAAGACCTTTTTAATACCACCTTATATGAAATTTAAGACCTAAACCTGTAATGGAAATAGATATTATATATGCATACATGTAATATTTAATGTGTTTAATGTAAAAAGTAAACAAAATTTCATGGCTGTCATAAATTACATTTATTACTACGATATACAGTGAACTTTTCATATCAGCAGATACTATTCCACACAAAATATCCCCATAAAAGTACCACTAGAAATATCTGATGTAAATGCAATATTTTCATCAGTGCTCTATTAGCTTTTACATCTTAAATCTGCATAGTTGATTTACCTTTATAAAGGCCTTTTTTTTTAACTTTTGAAATGTATGCATTACCTTTGAAATTTATTTTATGAATTTATCAATAAATTCTAAATGGCTGTTAGCAGTGAGATTACACAATTTACACTGCAAAATTAAATGTGAGATTAATGTTTTAAATACATTTATTGATTTACAAATATATAAATTAGAAATGTTGGGTGTGGAGGCATACTTTTAAACACACTAAACTACCGGCAGGTGGCAGCAAATCACTTCATGAGCGAGTTATTTCAACTGATTTGAGCAAAACGCTGAATCATAGCAAAACGTTGCTAGGAGAATGCTTCTGCTGCGATCCTTGTTTGGAACTATTTTCGTTGGTGAAACAGAACAAAACAGTGAGAATATTTTGTCTAATATGTAAGTAACTACTTGACTAACTACTTGTTTATTGAGCTAAAATTAATGTAACATTTGTAATTGTGAGAATTTTCAGCAAAAAGCTCACTTGGTATATTACTGAACTATATCATGTTATAAATAAACTATACATTTGAAATTTTTACCTCAGTGTGTTTCTTTAGAGTGCTGTTACATTCATTTGTTTTAAAGTATGTCACAAACAGACCAAAAATACACTATCCATTATCAATTTCTGTTTACGTTGAATGTATTAAAATAGGAATCTTTCTTGCCTTTCGATGCTTTGCTAGTTGTTTTTGTCACTTCAGTTTTAATCAGGCGGTTTGTTCGTAAAAAAAAAAAAACATTTTAAAAGTATCTCGAAGGCTGCGGTCAGCTAGCTCGACCTATATTTATTATTATTATTATTGAGAACATTATATTCAGAAAAAGGTAGTTTGACCTGTATTCTGCTACTGCGATTCTGTCTGAAGACACAGTAACTTCCACAGAGGGAGAAAAAAAATCTACAGTTGTTAGCAACTGGCCTTAGCCAAGCCCTAAATTCAGTTTTTTAAGCTAAGTATCGCTAAACTTGCACTTCCCCATAGCTAAAAAGTTAAATCCATTTGACTTCTGCGGTACAATCCGAGAGAGACTCGCGCCAATAACAGAAAGCTGATTGGCTATTGCATGTTGGTCTCATTTGTAGTTTAAATACAGCAAATTATATTTGGAATAGTGAAATAAAGAACTACAACACCACGGAAACAACAAAGAGAGAATTTAAATGAGCATTAGAGGTAGCGTTACATGGACATCGGAATAATAAGACCTGTGTAAAATTATTTAAGACCTAGAACAGCGAATTTAAGACTTTTTAAGGCCTAAAATTTTGATTTTTAAATTTCAGACTTTTTAAGACCCTGCGGGAACCCTGGGGAGATCCAGCAAATTAACCAGTGGGAAGGATATTGGATTTCTCCAGCTGATGAAATACAACCGCAAAGCTTCTATTTCACAGGGAGACAGAGGTTTAATAGATGGCAGACAGACATACGTTGTTGTCGATGGTCTCTCGTAAGCGTGTCAGGTCCTCCATGGCTGCTTCCCAGTTCTGCATGAGGATCTCGGATGCCAGTTTGCCCCAGAGAGAGCTCAGAGCGTTCCTGTCCGTGGAGGGAACCTGGGTCATGAAATAAATTAATATTATAAACAATTTTCTATTTGTTAAAATTATAAACAATTTTCCATTTCTGACCCTGAACCACAAAATCAGTCATAAGCATAATTTTCTTGAAATTTCACCTGAAAGCTGAGTAAATAAGCATTCCATTGGTGTATGGTCTGTTAGGATAGGACAATATTTGGCCCAAATAAAACTATTTGAAAATCTGGAATCTGAAGTTGCAAAAAAAAAATATATATATTGAGAATATCAGGAATCGTCTTTAAAGTTATCCAAATGAAGTTCTTACATTGCATTACTAATAAAACAAAAATAAGTTTTGATATATCTATGGTAGGAAATGTACAAAATATATTTATGGAACAAGATCTTTACTTAATATCTTTAATATGACATACTATATAATATTTCTATGATGGCAAAACTGAATTTCTGAAGTTATTACTTTAGTCTTCAGATTCACATGATTCTCCAGAAATCATTCTAATAGACTGATTTGGTGCTCCAGAAACACTTGTTTTATTATTTTTAATGGTACATTTGTCTAAACTGACACTTTTTTTTTCAGGATAATTTGACAAATAGAAAATTAAATAATTTGAAGTTGGAATATTTTGCAACATTATAAAATGTCTAAATTAATTTAATGCAGCCCTACGGAATAAATATAATAATAAATAAAAAAAAACTTTAATGACCCTAAACTTTTGAACGGTGTATGAGTTTTGAATATTACAAATAATTTTATTTTTAATTTAATATTTCATTTTGTTTTTGATATAAATACGTAAATATATATATATATATATATATATATATATATATAATTATTAATCAATTTTTTTTCTTTTTTTATTACTTTATTAATTTTTTTTAAAACAGACACCCTGGTATAAGCTATATTTATATTTTGCTATATTCAAAACAGCACGTTTACAATGCATAATTGGTTTATGTTCTTTTAACAACCTCTTAAAACATTGGAAGGTATTGTTTTCAGCAGTTTGTTCAGATAAATTACTAAAAACAAAAGCCATTAAAGCACCCAGGGATGAAACAAATGAATTTGTTCCTACCTTTCTGCCAAAGGCAATAATTTTAGAGTCTATTTCACACTTCACAAATCAAATTAACCTAAAAAAAAAAAAAAAAAAAACAGGATGATGCAAACAACAACACTTACAAGCACACGGAAGAAGTAAAGATACTCTGCTGCCCCCGAATAGTTGCCACACTCATACTGGAACTTGGCGTAGCGGTATAGCGTATCCAAATATTCCTGACGAAACTGAGGGACGAGAATAAACAGAATGAGCGAATCATTGCTGGAATGAAATATTCAACAATGCAATAAGCTATAAATTAGCTTCCATGAAAATAAAAAAAGAATATCTGGTTATATAGTTTGAGGTATGTTGCAACACTTACAGCATGTTTGTCTGCTAAATATTCAAACAGCATCCTCCCATCTCTAAGAAAAAAAAGAAGTGTGTGGCTCGTATGTTAAGATTCTTACATAACAGCCAACTAAATCAAACAAGTTTTCAAAAAGCAGTGAACAGTAATGATGACAGCAGACCTGGTGGACTGCATCTGTCGTTGAGTCTCTGGATCTTCAAACATCTTCACAATAGGTTCAGTTTCAGACTGGAGCTGCTTCAGCTGCGCCACCACTGTGGTTCTTTTCTCCCTCAACGCTGCAGAGAAACAGTACTATATTTAATATACATGCAGCGTACAGTAATGCACTTTATTTGATGTGAAAATCTTTATTATAGATCTGGATATGTTTTTAGACAGGAAGGAAAAACACTTACAATGTGGAATTTCTTTGTCAGGATAGAGGTTCTTATATACATCCATGGCAAAGTCCACCATGTTAGTGTCGCTGAGAAGATCCAGCTTCCCTTGGAGCAGTTCTTTCTCATTGTAGATCTGAGAAGAAAATAAACATAAATCCTATTTAACAGCACTACACTAGGTATTCTGAATATCATGAAAATGTATTAGTAAATACATTTAAATATGTGACCCTGGACCACAAAACCAGTCTTAAGTCGCTGGGGTATATTTGTAGCAATGGCCAAAAATACATTGTATGGGTCAAAATTATTGATTTTTATTTGATGTCAAAAATCATTAGGAAATTAAGTAAAGATCATGTTACATTAAGATTTTTTGTCAAATTCCTACTGTAAACCTATCAAAATGTAATTTTTGATTAGTAATATGCATTGTTAAGAACTTAATTTGGACAACTTTAAAGGTGATTTTCTCAGTGTTTTGATTTTTTTGCACCCTCAGATTCCAGATTTTCAAATAGATGTATCTCGGCCAAATATTGTCCTATCCTAACAAACTATACATCAATAGAAAGCTTATTTATTGAACTTTCATATGATGTATATATCTCAGTTTTGTAAAATTTAACCTTATGACTGGTTTTGTGGTCCAGGGTCACATATTACATTTATATTGTCATTTAAAGTGCTGCTGTTGTTGCACCAAGTGATCCTATACAATATTAATACAGTATTTTTACGACAATGTTCACGTATCTATGGTATTTACGTAGTACTTTAAACTAAGAATACTATGATATTATTATAACACAATAACTGTATGTCCCAGTACCATGGTAACGTTACTGTAGAAACACAAAGAGAGATCAGAGCTACGTAATAAAAAATAGACTTTAAAAATAGTTGATCTGTCAAAAATAAAAGAAATACATGTTTCATGTAATTATGTCTTTAATTCATCATTTTAGTTTAATACATCAGAAAACCAAATCATTTTTTCAGAGCATCATCTGTTTATCCGCCACACGTGGCGCTAACCTTTTATCGCCTACTAGCCAAACAAATATAACCGAACAACTACGTACATATTTTACACTACTGTAATTAATACATTACCTCCTTGACAGAGAGAAATTCAAGCAGCGGAAAGACCAAATGCCGGTCTAAAAAATGCGCGATCCTTGTAGTGAGATCATACTCCGCCATTTTGGAAATTAAATGAGCCTCTAAAAAACTTTATTCAAACACTGATGTGAACAGTGACCTGCTGCACCTCACAAGCACTGTTAGCCAGACACATACTGGTTGTTAAATTGAAATTCCCATTACTTTGTTGACAGATTATTACTGTTGTTGTTTCTGTAAAACTATGACAGATTCTTATGAGATATGACATTTCAGTTTCATGTAGGCTATGGAATTAAGTGAATGCTAGTAGCCTACCTACTCATTCATTTTCTGTAGTAAATTATAATACTCTCTTGTTTGGTAGTTTAAATATTTTTACAAAAGGGTATACCAAATTTAAAGAAATTGTCCACCTCTTATACATATACATACATAAACATACATTTTAAAATCTGATTAAGCACTGAGAATTAGCCTTAAAAGGGTGAGTTTAGCAAGATCATGCAATGCAAGCAACCTGTTCTGCAAAAATGCCCCCCAAAAAACTATAGAAGAAACTATAAGAAAAAATTAGGTGACCTGTTTTTTCCTTTCCCAAAGGATTGTAGTGGGGATGCTTGCAGTTTGGTCAGAAGATTTTGTCCTCCAAGACTTTTTGGGCGAATGTACTACTGACAGAAGCAAAACTGGGTAGATTACTTACAAATTATAATCCGTTACTGAATCCAAAATACATAACAAAAATTGTAGTTAGTAACGTAATCTGTTACAATACACATTTTAGGAAATACTATCAGACTAGGCTACTTTTTTTTATTAATTTTAGATTACTTTTAACCTAACTCATATATCACATTGATTTAAATAGGATAATATTGTACTATATTGACATTAAAATACAAAGAGTAAGATAATATATTCCATTTGTTGTTATTAACAACATGAAGTGCATTAAACATTATATTATGTCAAGGTTTCCTAAACTAAACTGGTCTTTGTGAAGGAACTACAAGGGGTTTATTATGAGTTTAATTAAAAACTAATAATTCAGTAAGAAAAATAATTATTTTTCTTTAAAAAAAGCACAATTTAAAAAAAAAAAAATCTGGAATCTGAGGGTGAAAAAAAATCTAAATATTGAGAAGATCGCTTTTAAAGTTGTCTAAATTAAGTTCTTAGCAATGCATATTACTAATCAAAAATTATGTTTTGATATATTTACAATAGGAAATTTACAAAATATCTTTATGGAACATGATCTTTACTTAATATCCTTGACTTAATATTTCTGTGATGGCAAAATTGAATTTTCAGCAGTTATTACTTTAGTCTTCAGATTCACGTGATTCTTCAGAAATCACTCTAATAGACTGATTTGGTGCTCCAGTAACACTTTTTTTTTTTTTTTTTTTTTAATGGTACATTTGTCTAAACTGGGGCATTTTTTTCAGGATCATTTGACAAATAGAAAATTAAATACTTTGAAATTTGAATATTTTGCAACATTATAAATATCTTTACTGTCAACAAAGATATATTAAAATTAAATGCAGCCTTGTGGAATAAAATGAATATAATCGTTTTTTTGTATAATATTTAAAAAAAAAAAAATTAGCAACCCTAAACTTTTGAACAGTATATGTGTTTTGAATATTACAATTAATTTTATTTTTAAATTTAATATTTCATTAAAAAAAATTAATACATAAATATATAAATAAATAATTAAATAAATACGTAAATAAATAAATATATATATATATATATATATATATATATATATATATATATATATATATATTTTTTTTTTTTTTTTTTTTTTTTTTTTTTTTTAATCAATATTTTTTTTCATTTATTTATTTTTTATTATTTTATTTACTTTTTTTAATCAGACATCCTGGTATAAGCTATATTTTCTATATTTATATTTTGCTATATTTAAAACAGCACATTTACAATGCATAATACTTTGGCTTATGTTCATTTAACAACCTCTTCAAACATCGGAAGGTATTGTTTTTAGCGGTTTGTTCAGATAAATTACTAAAAACAAACAATTCAATAAATCATTAAGAAAAATAATATGGAGATATTTTTAATTAATCAAAATGAAAATAAAAAAGTACAAAAAATATATATTTTATTTGTTTACCTGCATGACATGTGATCATAACCAACCAATCAGAGAACCAATGAACACGCAAATGTGAAACTTAATAAAATATTTATTTTACAATTTCAGGGGTAGGCCTACTTCAAGTAAATATATTTAGTAAAAGA
Organism: Garra rufa; assembly: GCF_049309525.1. Lineage (NCBI taxonomy): Eukaryota > Metazoa > Chordata > Actinopteri > Cypriniformes > Cyprinidae > Garra > Garra rufa. The sequence continues at coordinate 30,892,506 of NC_133377.1, forward strand.
GGATCAGATGACAAAAAAGTTTGTGAATTTGTGCATTTTAATGTGTTTGAAAGACATAAGCCTTCCAAACACATAGTAATACATGGTTAAATAACCTACAGCGTAATAATTCAAATAAAAATCAATGTGTTCATCAGTAGTTGATGCAATGTTGAAACACTATTGAAACTACTATTGTGTAAATATCATCTAATTACAAATACTTAATCTTCTTACATAATCCAGATGTAATCAGTCACTACCCTCTGTACAGAAGATATGGGTTTGTATGCACTAACATGGCAAAATGTGCAACTTTGAATAAATTAACTAATTAATTTCCATCCCTCACAATCTTCAAGAAACAACTGAAAACTCATCTCTTCCGTGAGCATCTAACTCCTCATAATAATCCTCATAAATAAATATAATAAAATTAAAAATACTGCTTCATTTCCTATTCTTTTATTATCCTTTATCCCTTCCTGCCTTGCTTTTACTATTTTGATTGATGACTGAAACCTTATATAATGGGCACTTCGCGTGTTTATTGCCAATTTATGGTAAATCGCTTGTTGTATTCCTCAACTGTAAGTGGATAAAAGTGTCTGCCAAATGAATAAATGTAAATTTATATTTATCAAATATATGTTGAAATGCATTGCAGGAAGGAGGACCCAACTATGGACTGTTAGAAAATATGGTTCTCATGCTAATTTTGCAAAGGTTATGTCATATCTTGATGTAAAAGTTTATTTAATAAAGGAAGAAACAGAATCAAGTGATCTGACTCTCAAGAAGAGAGTGACTCTTCTTATGATGGACATATCATCATTTGCAGTTAATTGCTAAATTTGTCATGGTCCTCGGCTCTGTTAAATGCCACAGTACATCTTTTGATGTTTTTTCATCTAGCATTAAATTAAAATATGGCAAAAGAGCCGATTTCAAAGTCATTGCGTCTGAAGAAACAAAAAGGTTGAGTAAACGCAGTAACGCTCAGTCTAGTGCGGCACATTAAACAGAATTTCAAACAGGAGGTGATCTAACCAACTCTCTCCTAAGCCACTGGGCTGATGAAAAATATAGTCAAGATAAGAGCACATTAATTATAAATTGATATGATCTGTCATTTATTTCCTATTAAAACATCATTAGTTCAGAGTGATAGTCTATTGGATGGTTTCTGCATTTGATATCCTTGCCTGTAAAAAGGTCTTTGTTGTAGATTACAGGCTATTAATTGAGACAAATTAAAACATATTATGTGAAGATATTAATTTGTTCCCCCAGTCTTGCAGTGTAAACATGTCCTGTATGAGATTACCCTATAGGCTATTAGTCATCACAATGAATATTTCAACCCATGCTGACTAATCTCATAGTCTTCAAGCCTATCATGCAGAGATACAGATTTATTGCTGTACTCCTACATGCTGTGTGTGTGTATGTGTGTTTACTGCAATAAATCAGGATGACATGGATTAATCTTCATTGAGGCCAGCTGGTTTTTTGATTCACATTAATTTGATTTAATGACAGAGGTTATTTTTAGACCAGTGATTGTGGTTCTCAGTTAGTTTAGCTTTGCTCAAGACTCATTTTACACTGGACAGTTATGACCTGACACAGTAACAAAAATGTTTACAATTTCTGTAGAAACACTGAAATGTATTATTATCATTATCATTATTATTATTATTATTAGAGATAAGAAGATATTTCACTGACTTACTGAATAATAATAGTAGTAATTATTATTGTTGTTGTAGGTAGAATTAATTAATTTAACGATACTTGTCTATTTCAATAATAATAATAATAATAATAATAATTACTATTATTATTATTATTATTACTACTACTACTATTGTTGTTTTTGTAGGTTGATTAAGCAGATGATATTTATCCATATTAATAATAATTATTATTATTATTGTTATTAATAATATTATTAAAAATATTAGCTTACATACAACAATAATTATAATAAGTTGAAGTAAAATTAAGTTGATTAATCAGATTATATTTATCCATATTAATAATAATAATATTATAGAAATTATATTTGTCAATTTTAATGACTGAATATTATTATTATTATTATTATTATTATTATTATTATTATTATTATTATTATTATAGGTAAACTGAATAATCAAACTTTATTTTAAGATCATCTGCATCAGCCAACAACCAAGCATTTGACAATATTTTTGTTTATTTATTTTTAAATGCATTATTTTTAAATATTAAAATAAAAAAGCAAAATAAAGTATTATAATGTAAAACTATTAATTAAATGTTTATTTCATTATATTTGTGCACATTTTAATTTATGTCATTATATTGCAGTAGCAGTGGTAGTCCTAGTTGGCCTATTATATTCACAAATACTTAAAATAATTTAAATACATGTTCAGAAACATCTACTAATTGTAATGTATGCCATTATATTGCGGTAGTAGTGGTAGTATTAGTTAATATTAATTTAAATATGAGTAGTTTTTCATTTTTTGAATGGATAAATTATTGTGCACTAGGGACACTGAATTCAAGACAAAATGAAACATTGTGATGTGGAACAGAAAGATCTCCATGGTAACTCTTGGTAACTCATGGTAACTCAGTTATTCTGATAAATGTGACAGATCATCCATAGCCTTGATAACAGCAAAACATCAGCCTCACTTTTAATCGTGCAGCATGAAAAGCATGAGGGGGCGGGTAATTCAGTATTCACAAATTATACGGCTATAAAGGGCTCATTTAGACGAAAGAGCACGAGAGAGAATAGAGTGGAGACAGAGTGATCTGCATTACAAAGGAGGTCAGGTTTAACTAACCTGTAACTGAGCCATACTAGATATAGTCTCAGTGCTGTTCCACCTCATTAATCTCACTTCTGTTTCATCTCCATTGTGGGTATTTTTTTACACTGGCGATTTTATCACTGCTTTTCCATAGCACTTCCCACTATGCCTCATAAAAGCTCAAGTTTGACAGATGGCTTCATTTATTCTGGACAGCTTCAGGAGCAGGTTGAAGGTGCTCCATGAAAACCAAACAATGGAGGGGGTGCTGCGTGCCCAGAAGGTGTGGGCATACGATTTTGTCCTCCGGCACTTTCTGTGTGCTTGATAGGTATCACTGACAGAAGATCACTCATAAGGGACAAATAAATAATCCATCCATGCATTTGGTTGCTAGAGCGAACTGACTCATTGGAGAAAATGGTTCGTCTGCCCTGCTTGCAGATCTTAAAAGCCTAGCGGGTCATGTGAGTCATCAACCAAAACAGAGCAGATATAAGGGTCTTTCAAAAGCGCTGACTCTGTAGCAGTGCAATCTTTTAATCTAAATCAAAGGATACTGGGTGTCATTTTTTATTGAGCATATTGCTATAAAAAAGTGAGGGAAGCTGAGTTTGATTTAGTCTAGCTCTGGATGCAATGTTTGACCCCTTGCATCTGTGTTGTGCACAAAACCGTGTTTCTACACGGTTAAAAGTGTAGAAAATCCCCTTCAGCCGAATACTACTGACCTTAATCTCAGTGACCCCTTGATATCAGACACTTCCGTTCAGAAAATAAATGATTCATAGCTGTGAATAGCGATTTTTTTTACAAGCAAAAAACCTAGTATAAGTGTACAAGTTCAAGACCACAACATAAAGCATTCTCAACAGCAGTGTTTACATTTCAGGGCTTCAGACAACTAAATGCACCAATAATTAAAATTTTAGCCACAGTGGTCATTAAAATGGCATCTTTGGAGTTGGTTTTTCTTGCATGCAGCATGGCAACATGGAACAAGACATGGTGTCTGATTTGCGAAACAAATGACTCTACCCCAAAATGAAAATTTAGTCATTAATCACTTACCCCCATGCCATTCCAAATCTGTACAAACCAACACTCTCCATTGACACAGAAAAACAAAGAACTATGTTTTTATAAGCTGTCGCCCAAAAAAAACGAGTGTTTTTTACAACCTTAAGCTTAAAAACACAAAAGTAGAGTGCAACATGCCTTATTACTCTGAGAACTACACTTGCTAGAGGGAAATTTAACGGCGACAGAAATTTAATGGCCGAAATTCAATGGCAACAGTAAAGTCTATGTCAGTGCACGTTTTTCTTAACTTCCTTTTGTTGGAGAAATTATCCAACTGAATGGCCCAACGTGAAATACCCTGACATCTACAACTATTTGTGTCCTTAAACACTCGTTTTTTGGGTCAACAGCTTATAAAAACGTAGTTATGTGTTTTTTAGCTGGTTTACTGTACACCTTGTCTCATAGCAGCTTTAAGACATTGTTCTGTTTTTTGTTATAAGGCAGAAATGACAAGGAGTTCGCTAACTGCAATACAAAGCCAATGGTGAGCGCTGAATTGTTTGGAATGCTTTTTTACGCTTAATTACACTTTGATTTGAACAGAAACAACGTATACGTATGGTGGATACTCTCCAAAGTGGTGCTAGGGTGATGCGGAGGAGACTAATTGTTGAATTAAGTCATTATTTGGCTGTGAATGGCTGTTGAGATTTTGAAGCAAAATGAAGTGCATCCGTCTATCATAAAAAGTGCTCCATGTGGCTCTGGGAGTTTACAAAGCCCTTCTGAAGTGAATTGCATTTGTGTAGGAAAAATATCCATATTTAAAACCTTACAAATCGTAATCTCTAGCTTCACAAGAGAGTGGCAATCCAGTGAATGACCCTCCAAAGGCAAAGCGCAGTAACTACACATTTGGTCAAAATTGAGTTGAGGCTTAAAATGGGCTTTGTGACAACTGTTTTGTCTCGTGGCAAAGTCTCCTGGTTCAATTTTGTCCCATTTCAGAGAAACGAGAGCGTCAAAATTGCAATAACTACAAAATCCAAACGAATACCAAGGCAAACCACAGTAAGTGATGTTACTGCATTCTAGCTTTGTTTTCCCAGCCGCTAGCCAATTAAACAAGCATTTTAGCCTACCTGCACTGCTCCATTGAAGGCAGTTATCCACTCTGATAACATAATGATAATCTGATTTATAATCGCATTAATATTTTTGGATTTGGACATCTCTTCACGTTGATGCAGCTGATCAATTTGTAGTGACAGCAGTTACTCCTTCAAAAGTTAGCTGGCTCCGGTAAAGTAATATTGTTAGGCAAAGTTATCTATGCCTCCTCAGCAAAGTGACAACCGGACTAGTTCCCCCGGCACCAACGGTATTGAAATAGCTGTCAATCCGCCTGTATTTGCAATCCGCAATTTGCAAACCATGTTAGATCACATGATTAAAACAGAATTTAGATAGAATAAGTCCTTAAAATGGCAACCTAATTAAAAGACTGATACACCTGCTTTTATGATGATGGATTTTTTTTAGTAAATTTACTGACCAATTGTAACATTCACAGCATGCAAACATCAATAAAACTATTAAAGTTATTAAAAACAATCAACATGTAATAAGAAACACAACAAGAAACATGGATGAACACATTTAGTTTGTAGATACTGCACTTTGCTTTTGCAATAGTGTTTTAGTATTTTCAGGTCATCCAAAGGCAGAGTGCAGTATCTGTATTTTGATGATCAAATGTCACATCAGTTGTCATAGTTTTTATCTAAAAAATTCTTCCTAAGAAGGCATTACATGAATGCATTACCACTAATCTACCCACAACGTTTGACTGGCTGGTGTAAAAACTTTAAAGGCATTTTTCTCAGTTTCAGTGTTGGCGTAGTTACTGCACTTAGCCTTTGTAGGGCAGCGTAGGCAAAGCGTAAGCTCCAGTGACAAAATGCTAGTCTTGTGAGAACCAAGTTTTGTTTCTATTTGGCTTTTATCAAAATCCTCCTGCCTTTTTTTGTTTGTTTTTTAGCAAATCCTCGTTTTGTACTTCTAATTTGTAACCAGTGTATTTATTTTGCTCCCTCCACTGTGCTTCAGTGTTCATCACATCTCACTTAAATTTACGCTACAACTACGTCCTACGTCACACATGAACATGCAGATGACAGTAAGTGGAAGCTACAGATTGTGGTTTAAAAAGTTTTAAATAAGTATACTTTTCATACACAGATTCATCAGTTCACTTCAGAAGCCCTTTATAAACCCCGGAGCCATTTGGAGCACATTTTATGATGGATGGATATATTTTATTTTTGTTGACATTTTTGACAACAAAAATGTCAACACCTATTCACTGCCATTATAAAGCTTAGAAGACCAAGGGATTTTTTAATGTAACTCCAATTGTTTTTGTCTGAATGGAGAAAGTCATATAAACATAGGATGGCTTCGGTGTAAGTAAATCATGGTGTCATTTTCATTTTTGGGTGAACAGTCACACTGCATGCAAAATTGCAGATGTTCCACAATTTACATTTTAGATGTATTTTATGTTGAATTATGTTTTTTTTAAAAATGTTCCACAGCATGTGACGTCATATTGTGAACATACAGTATCTGCAGCTACATTGTCAGTGTTTGGAACCGATAACTGCATTTACTTATAGGTGTGGGTCTCAAAGTGTCCTGTTCACACAGCAGCTTGTAGCTACTAGAGGCTCAAATAGTCTGTATGAATATGCAACTGATGTCACGTCTGTATTCTATTGTGACCATCACCTGTAACCATAGCGACAGTGACTAAAGTAATATCAAAGATGGCAATGTCCAAAACTACACAGAGTTATTACATTTGACATGACGAAAGTTCAATTGAGGCGTGATTTCATCTGTCAAATCTTAATTAACCTGCGGCAGCTTTTATACCGCAGTAAAGAGTGGAGCATTTGAGTCACACACAGACCACAAAACTGTCTGGAGTAGCTGTGGTGAAGGACAGTGACTGGATCTAAACCTTCAGATGACACACAGCTCATATCTGTGTCTCTGTAAGTTATCAAAACCCATACATACACTAGATGCTTATGTGCAGTGCAGAGCGGCTATCTTGCTCTTTGTGACATGACAGAGCTAGTTGTCCAGTACAGTTCCGTTCACACAGCAGGGCTTTGCCCAAAAATACAATTGTGAGTTCTGAAAATTTACAGGATTAGAGATCAGTTACAGAAAGTGGTTTTCACACCCATAAATAATTGAAATATGTGTTTACATTTTACCACATTCACACCAGAGTCATTAATACAGTTGGTAAATGGCAATAGCATCTGCATGAGCTTGCGTTTTTTCTGTCCCCTGCATTCAGATTCATATGAATGGAATTCAATGGATTGGAAAGTGTAGTGTGAATGCTCCTTTAGTGGTTTAAATCAGACTTACTCAGGAGGCATTTACATGACACCAACTGGAAAACCGTTAATGTCCATCTCCAGATTACAATACATTCAAAATTCTGCGGCTAGAATACTCACTCATACCAAACGTTCTGCTCATATAACCCCAATATTGTATGACCTTCATTGGCTCCCAGTTGCATACCGTATCAAATTCAAAATTCTCCTCCTTGCTGTTAAATCCAGAAATGGCCTAGCTCCCTCTTATCTTTGTAATATGCTTGTCCCCTACATCCCCACTCGATCACTACGTTCCTCTGATTCTGGCCTTCTTGCTGTCCCTCTCTTCAATGGGGGGCAGATCATTTAGTGTTATTGCACCCAAACTCTGGAACTCTCTACCATGCTCACTCCGTTCTGTTAATAATATCTCAGAATTTAAATCTTTACTCAAAACTCACTTGTTTTCTGAATGCTATACCTCTAATTTGATAAACTGACCATTTTGTTTGATCAATCTGTACTCTCCATATCTGTCTTGTCTTGTATTTCCAGTTTGTTATATTTGACTTCTTGTACGTTTGTTAACCTAATGTTTCTCTACTGATTGTGGTTTCTTTCAAAGTCTGTTCGTATTATCTCGTCTTTGTTACATTCATTGTAAAGTATCCTTGAGCTCTGGAAAGGCGCTATATAAATAAAAATGATTATTATGATGATTATTATTATTATTATTATTAATGTGTTTTTGCTAGTCCTTTACACAACAACAACGTTTTGGGGGTCTGAAGATGAAAACTTTTGAAAATAGGTTTGAAAATTATGCCATCATTGTCACGAATTTGTAAAAATGGGGAAGTCATGCACATGTGTACTACGTTTTCAGTAGCCTATATGGACCATTCTACAGAATTGGTCCAAAATGCTGTCCTACAACCAAAAAACACATTTTAAAAACATTTATGAATTCAAATCTTAAATCTGTACTAAGATCCTTTTTATTATCTACTGAAACCCACAGTAATATTTATAATCTCAGTAAGCTTAATATATTTAAAATCATCTTTTAGTGGGTACTTGCAATTGGGAGGTGGCTGTCCCGAACCCTAACCCCTTAAATTTTAACTTATGAAAATTATATTGAAATAATTTTTGCATTTTATTCCATTTTTTTTATTAAATTGATTTTAACTACACCCCTACATTTATGATCAGAAAATATTTATGTGTCACTCTCTCATATCTACATGGTGAGTAGATAGGCCCCGTCATTTTTACGTAAATGTGTTCAAAAGTATAAAAAATCTTTAAGAAGTGTGTAACTTTAAAGAATGTCACTACTGAACACCATCTATAATTAAACACACTTTTTTGATAGTTATTCCATAACATTTAGTTTTTATATGTGTACAATTGTTTTGAACTGTGCTAGCTAACCATGTGCTGATTAGCATCTTTGAGCTAGGTTCAAAAGTATCTAAAAATGTCACTACACTAAAAGGGAACACATAATCTTTTATTTGGGGGAAATATAAATTTAGTACAGTTATGCAAATTTCTAGTATTTTAGTATGTTGTAGTACTGTTTTAGTATTTGGGCTAAAGTTCTGTAATCTGATGTGTGTGGACTCTACCAAAACATTACTGTCACTACCATGGGATGTTTTGTAAAAAATAAAGTATATTGAATTATCAACAAAGATGTTATGATAGTATTTGGTTTCGTGTATATTCAGTCTAAAGAATCCTTAACTTTTAAATCAGTTTGATCAACTTTTTGCCTTTTACAAAGAAAAAATTAATTAAATGTTGATTTACTTTTGAAAACCTTTATTTAATATTTACAAGGTAGATTTAAGCAAACTCTTAATAGGTCAATAGAACCCTTCTTATTAAATTATATATTACTGTGTTTCGGTAAAGACAAGTTTGGGCAGTGGACAAATATTCCAAAACTTTCTGAGAATACAAAATGAGAATTAACTGCACAATTACTAGAAATGCAACAATTTGTATTGGAAAATACATTTTTTCAAGACGTTTCTACGGTGACGCATTGCTGCCGCACACTTAATTTTTTTCCCACTCAGCTATGTCGTTATAACGAGATCTTTTCTCGTAAAAACGACATCTTTTCTCGTTAAAACGACATCTTTTCTCGTTAAAACGACATCTTTTCTCGTAAAAACGACATAATTATCTCGTTAAAACGACATCTTTTCTCGTAATAACGAGATCTTTTCTCGTAAAAACGACATAATTTTCTCGTTAAAACGACATCTTTTTCTCGTTATAACGACATATCATGTCATACGATCTGATCTGATGTTCCTGTTATAGACATTATGTGAGGGAGCTAAACGTTTGTCCGCGCTGCCTTCGCCACAGTTCTGACCTAAAGGAGGATGCACGCTGCTGGAGTTAGAATACACTAGCTATATATAGCCTATAGAAATACACTGTTTTAATAATTTTAATGTAATTGTTTCAATTGTAGCAGCATGTTTATTAGGATTAATCTCCATACTAATCTGCCCTCAGACCCAGAGGATTTAAGATGATCAGATCAAAACTGTTATTTCTGACTCTGAGCTTGGAATATTATTTGGATGAAAGTTTGATTTTACAGAAAATGTAAATAGTATCAGAAATAAATAAAAGAAAAATGACACACGGTTTGATCGTGTTATGATTATGATGATTTCGTTCTGTTTAAAAAATGAAAATAAATAAAGCCAGATTTTTTTTTCATGAAAAGAGAGCTTATGCTTTAATATTTGTGCGTGAGCGGCCCGGAAAAGCCACTTTTCGACTCAGCTTGTCTTTACGGTCTGTCCCATCATGCAGAATAAATGTTCGTCTGATGTACCGCTCTGGGCTGCGTTCTCCGATAACGTTGTCTCTTAGCGTGCTACGAAGACTCAAAAGGTACACCTTAACTACAGCTATACCTTTCCTACGTGTGTTCTCCAAACTATACCTTAGGATATTGCTTAAGGTAAACCTTCTTAAGTGCAACCTTAGCAGGTGCTGTCCATGGTGGAGGTGCTGAATAGGTTGATATCGATGCCTCGGTGATCGATTGTGCGCTCTTTCTTTCACAGCGGTATAGGTAAAGTATTGAGAAAACAATGTTTTTTTTTAATAAAGAAGCGTTTTAGAAATAGTACAAACTGCATTTATCGGGGCTCAATGAAATATGTACATGCAGAAATACATGTGTATGTGTTTCAACTTATTCTCATCATTTTGCGTACGAATAACACGACTTTGCAATAGCGTGTAATGCATAAGCCAAAGTCCAATTTTGCGTGCATATGATACGCCAATCCTTCCAATTAACTTCAATGGAGAGAGGATGCGTATAAATACCACGCATCATCTTTTATATAGATGATATAAAAGATGATGCGTGGTATTTGTATGCATCCTCTCTCCATTGAAGTTAATGGGAAGGATTGGCGTATCATATGCATGCAAAATTGGACTTTGGCGTATGCATTACACACTATTACTCTCCTCGCACGGCGCCGTCTTTGATTTAAAACAAGTACTCAAGGTCTCGCTGCCATAGCTATAAAGTTTGTGTAAACTCATCTTTCTTTATATAGACTCATAGCCTTTTCTGTCAAATGGTTCGCCCGCTGATGTGCCTCGAGATAGTAATTAAAAAAAGCTAACAACCATGGAAACTTTATTAATGAAAACACTTCCATACACTGGCCAGAACTGGTCCCCCGACTGAGCCTGGTTTCTCCCAAGGTTTTTTCTCCATTTCTGTCACCTGTGGAGTTTTGGTTCCTTGCCGCTGTCGCCTCTGGCTTGCTTAGTTGGGGACACTTTCCAGCGATACCGTATACTATTTGAACTGAACTGGATGATGATATCACTGAATTCATTGATGAACTGCCTTTTACTGAAAATTGATTGTTTACAATAATGCGTTACTTACACACTATTGTGCTGTTTAAATACTGTGCAGTTGCTTTGACACAATCTGTATTGTTAAAAGCGCTATATAAATAAAGGTGACTTGACTTGACACTGGGTGTAGGCTATAACAACTTAAGTATTTTATGTGTAAAATTTTAAAGTAAAAAATGCAATTTTAATACTAAATCAGATTTTATATTAAATGTTCATATAAAATTTTCTATTTGTAATTAAACTGCGATGTAAAAAAGCTTTTTGCGTGGTGCCCACTAGCGGTATGAACCGCCAGCAGCGGTAAGGTATAGCTAAGAGCGCTCCAGACCAACCTTACGAACGTATGACTTACAGAAGGTATACTTAACTAAGAAGGTTTCGGAAAACACATATTAACGATAAGGTACTTCTTAAGGTACAACTTAAGAACGACGTAGCGTTAAGGTGGTTTCGGAGAACCCAGCCCTGCAAATTAGTCACAATAACGTTTCTTTGCAAGTCTCATATAAAGCTCACTGCACTTTTCGGGTCGGCGGTACCAGCGCGATCCCTTACTTTGTGATTACAGAGGAATGAAATATAAATGTCTGCTTTATTTTATGTACTTCCACAATAACAACAAAACGTTACAAATTGCCTTTGTAAAAATACAGGGTGCGCTCTCGCAATTTATGTCTCTCTATGCAGCTTGAAAGGTCTACTTCAATAAAAGAATCGAAAACAAAATTGTGTTTACTTAATTCGTATAAATCCAACAAGAGGTAGTGTACAGTCTTTCCCGTGTGAGTTCATTATCTGTTACCTACCATTGTGCTTACAGCCAGCGCAGCATATTTCCACAGTAGGCTATAATCCAGATGAAAAACCGGATTCGTGGCTTGATTCAGCTAAAAATAAAATTTAATAATATATAATAAATAATGTATAATTTGTATATAATCATAAGTATCAAGGCCGCCCAGGCATGTTCAATTAATATTCAAGCAATAAGCTCATGTGTTTTACCCACGAACAAAAATATGAAGAATCAAGCTTTTCGTTTTTCCGTTTCTCAAACAAAATGAAATAATAATAATAATAGGCTACTCAAATTGTTATTATGCTTATTATTATTATTATTATTATTATTATTATTATTATTATTATGATTATTATTAGGCGTATTATTATTTTTATTATAAAATCTTTTTGATTGATTTAACAGCAAATCGAAATATGAGCAGAAATAAATAAATAGAATTCATAATAAGGAAAATATAATAATAGGCCTAATAATAATAATAATAATAATAATAATAGCCTATTATTATTATTATTATTATTATTATTATTATTATTATTATTATTATTATTTCGTTTTGTTTGAGAAACAGAAAAACGAAATTAAGCTAGATTTGTTTGTATTTTTGTATTTGTATTTATTCTGCATGATGCGATAGACATGAAGACAGGTTGAGTTAAAAAAGTGACTTTTCATTGCCGCCCACATATAATTATTAAAGCATAAGCTCTCTTTTTACCCACAGACAAAAATACTAAACTGATTTTTTTTTTTTCATTGATTTTGTCCATTTTTGAAAAGGAACGAAATTATTATTATCATAATGCAGCCAAACCGTTTGTCATTTCTATTTTATTTCTTTATGATCGTATTTAAATTTTCTGTAAAATCAAACTTTCATCCAAATAATATTCCAAGCTCAGAGTCGATTATTCAGAAATAACAGTTTTGATCTGATCATCTTAAATCCTCTGGGTCTGAGGGCAGATTGGAGATTAATCCTAATAAACATGCAGCTACAATTGAAACCAATACATTAAAATTATTAAAACAGTTTATTTCTATATATAGCTAGTGTATTCTAACTCCAGCAGCGTGCATCCTCCTTTATGTCAGGACTGTGGAAAAGGCAGCGTGGACAAACGCTTTGCATAATACACAATAACATAATCATATCATCTATAACAGGAACGTCAGATCGTATGACATATTATGTCGTTATTACGAGAAAAAGATGTCGTTTTAACGAGAAAATTATGTCGTTTTAACGAGAAAAGATCTCGTTATTACGAGAAAAGATGTCGTTTTAACGAGAAAATTATGTCGTTTTTACGAGAAAATATGTCGTTTTAACGAGAAAAGATGTCGTTTTTACGAGAAAAGATGTCGTTATAACGACATAGCTGAGTGGGAAAAAAAATAAGTGTGCGGCAGCAATGCGTCACCGTACGTTTCCAACTCTGACTTTGAACCAGTTCTGTAGAATGACCCATTTCTTCACAAAGTGACATCGCAAAAAGAAAGCCTTTTCCATTTTTGTACATTATTGTCATGTAAACATACCGCTAGTCAGTGAATTGTGTAAAGATGTGGTCTACACCTGGACACAAGACATCAAAAGCCAAAGTAGATCTTGATCTACACTGGATGTGACACAGCACAATGCATCAAGCTGCCGACAATAAATGATAAATGGATGTCCCGTCCTATTTCTGATGGTGCTACTCCATGCACTTGCAAAACTTCTAACAGATTTGGAACATTGTGAACTGAAAACAGCTACTGTGTTGCATAGGGGAGAGCGGGGCACAACCTAACACTTTTTGAATTTCGCGGTTTATGTAAATCCACGTGGGGTTCAGAGTACAATTTTTTTATCCACGTTATTTTCACACTTGTCTAGTACAAATATATCGCTTTGTTTCATATTTACAGTGTATATGTTTTTCGTTATTTGCCTCAAAAGAAAGGAAGTGAAACGTGACAACATGCCCCGTAGGTGGGGTACATTGTAACATCTGAGGGGCATGTTGTAACATGACCATATGACAGCTTAAAATGTTATCTGATTGAATGAAAAAAATATACACAACAAACTAAAATATTTTGTCAGTAAAATACATGAGTTAACTTTTTCAAATGAAGTAATGACGTTTTTAAAAAAAATAAAAATGATCTAATTTTGGAGTTTGAAAATGAACACATTGCAACAATGCTTTGAACGGCCCTGATCGCAACACACTGCTGTACAGTAGTTCAAAACAATGTGGACAGATAGATGAAACACATTTAGACATTCAGAAGAACACTCCACTCCTCCATACACAGCTCTCATAGAACACGACACACATAAACGAGCCAAAATGCTTTACATTACTTGAAATAATAACTTCTGAACATTAAACATTGATTGTCAGCCTTTATTCACCTGTTTCTTGAGGTATCTTATCGAAATCCTTAGAAGTAAATCGTGTAAACTGCACCGCTAATGTCATAGAATAGCATAGTTTAATAACAGCGGGGAATATTGTAACACAGTGTTACATCTTTCCCCATCTGCGCGACTGGAGTTTAAAACAGATTAGTGTCTTCTGCCGGTTTGTCAAGCATTAATAAACTATCTAAACTGATAAATAACAAATTGGAGATTAAAATAATAGCAGATTTGTCTAATTTTAAATGAATATTTAAAACTGAAATGAAAAGTTTACTTCAGCCAGAAATGTACTTTTACTATGGTAAAATAAATATTCAGCGATATCTTCAAAAGGCTTTTGAATTCTGGCGCTCTTTTTTCTCTGCATAGTGTTGCTATGGCAACTAGTAAACACCATAAATTTGGTTATGCTAGCGTGTGTGGAAGTATTTAAACCACGCGTGTTACAATTAACCCCGCGTTAGTTTGTGCCCCGCTCACCCCTACTTTAGGTTCAGGGGACTGCAATATATGACATTGTGTAATAATAGATACCTAGTCTTAACAGTGAGGTTATAGCCTTCATTTGACTTATTTCCCTGTCTTTACTAACATTTATTTCTCAATATTATTTTTATGGTATTGCGAAACCAAACAATGTGTCAGGAAAAACAGGTCATAAACACTCTGGTGTTTAAGACTTTCAGTACCTGTGCTCTGAGCACTTAAGAAACGAGATCAATACAGAGTGGAAACTTCTCATCTTCTTGCCTCCAGCTTTATTGACAAAGCCTAAGAGGAACCTAGCATGAAGCATAATAGCAGCATAAATCAAAAGAAAGTAAGTAAAGCTTTCCCACAGCGAGATTAATCTCACTTTGCTCTCAGTGTTAAATTATGCATCTCGCAGAATTATTGGGTGTAGGTTATGAAGTTCCCCTTTCGATGCAAACGTCCACCCACACCCTCCGCTTTAGAAACTCCACACATGAAAAATCATGAGTCAGCGCTTTTCATTCACCGCATAAAAGGGAATGATTTGCACATATTGTCTAACAGTTCACCTGGCCTGTTCATAAAACCCCAAAAAGACATCACTGTCTCCAATATTGTGTGCCATCTATCACTGTCTAGAGTCCATATGCACATTAATGAGTTCTCTAAAGCAATTCCCTACTTTAATTCAGTCTCTGGTAAAGCGTAGAAGCAGTTTGAGGGGGGGACGCCACTAGCTCTGTTTTGTAATGGATGGAAAACAACAACCAGAACTTGTTTTCTTTGAGGCTTCAAATTAGAAACACCAAGTTAGACTACGTTAACTCAGCAGCAAACCTCAGCAGTATTGACTTCACATTTGATGTTACACATATTCAAACCTCAGCAGGGTTCTTTCCTTAGCAACAAGGGAAACTTGGTTTCTATGGATATGTGCCCTTAACAGGACAGGAGAGAGAGAGAAAGGGACACTGCTGTGTGGGCGATGCAAACACGATCCCAGCTGGCTCTCATTAACTCACCAACCAATCATTGCAGATCCAAATGTATACTGCGTAACGACAGGCACAGGAAGTCAACAAGGTGAGGCGCTCGCTGTTGCTGAAACAGTCACACAAATGCTTTACTATGACTGATACCAAGTTCAACTTGAATTTTAATGGTTGAAAAGTACTTGTTCTGACATACTTTTTCTTTTCACAGAAAGAAAGTGACGTGCCGTCGCTTTTTGCATTGTTGATGTGTTTTGTAAGGTACGTTTCCCTGGTTCAAGCATCACCTGACACCCCCAACTCCACTTTTTCTCTGCTGGCATGTGAAAGGTGCCACATCTCTCATGGGACTCATTACCCGAAGAATACGGGTAAAGAAATGATTCTAGGAAATCGGTGAAAAGGTTGTTGCTCAGCGCCCTTAACATCTCCACTAATAGCATTGGCAGAACTGAAAAGAAAAGCTCAATTTTTATTGACTGATGACCCACTGTTATGGAGTTCTCACATCAATAGTGGAGAATCGTTACAATTAAAGCACCTCGCATATTGTGCTTCCAATTGCTAAAATGTAATATTATTCACTACTGGCTTAGACATGTTATTGGCCATAATTAGTATTATTGAACATTATTTACTGATTATTATTGCTCATGATTTATCAAAACCTCTATGTACAGTAGTATGCAAAATTGAGCAGTACTGCTTTTCTTAAATGAATAAACTGGCAGTTTTTACCTGCTAGTTAAAAAAATATAATAAAAAACTTGGAGGTGGATTTTTATGAATTGGGAAAGTAAGAAACCCTTACTTTCCCGATTCATGGTTTATCAGAACCTCTATGTAGTGTGTAAAATTGAGCGGTACTGCTTTCCTTAAGTGAATAAACTGACAGTTTTTACCTGCTAGTTAAAAAAATATCATAAAAACTTGAAGGTGGATTTTTATGAATTGGGAAAGTAAGAAACCCTTTGGCAAGCCCTTAGTTAACGGCATGGCAGAGTGCTAAAAGTCACCCAAACCATCAAAATCTCATGGCTAAATATAACTAATTTAAGTTTTGGTGAATTGGTGGCTAATTCACATACATCTGTATGATCAAATTTGTATGTTTATGTACAATCTGCTCCCTGTGATGGTTATGTTTAAGGCTGGACCTTCGTGGGTTTTTTTTTTAATTGTAAATTTTTGTACGAATCACATTAGGGGTGTCGGGATATACCTGTGATATTTAGCTTAAATAATGAAATTTCGTTATCGTGTTAATTAGGGGTGTTGCATTATACCGGTATTAGCGATATTTAAAAATGAATAGTACACATAGGACAATAATATGACATAATAATGCAGCACCAGCATCATTAAAATGGACAGTTCCCCCAAAAATGAAAATATTTGGTGGATTTTTATTAATTGGGAAAGTAAGCAACCTCTTGACAAGGCCTTGGCAACTGCATGGCAGTGTGCTAAAAGTCACTCAAAACAAGCAAAATCTCATGGCTTTTTGTAACCATTTCAAATTTTGGTGAATTGGTGGCTAATTCTTATGAATTTGTAGGATTAAATGTCTATATTTTTTTACAACCTGCTTATATCCCTGTAATGTTTAGGGCTGAACCTTCATGTTTTTTTTTTCTAAAAAAATTACATTTCCGTACAATTCACATTAGGGGTATTGATGATAATCATGATTTTTAAATAATGAAATATCATTATGGTGTTTATTAGGGGCAGGGTTGCCAGGTTTTCGCAACAAAACCCACCCAATTGCTGTTTAATACTAGCCCAATTGCCTTTGCAGGGGGGGTCCCCCCAGTAAAAATTCTCATTTTTTGTCTGGGTTCCCCTGGTAAAATTCACATTTCAGGGACTAAATATCATGTTATTGAGGTCGCTCTAACCCGCGGACATGAAAAACAACCAGCGGCAACAGTGTTAAAGTAGCCCAATTCTGTGGGAAAATCGCAGACTTGGCAACACTGATTAGGGGTGTTGCAATATACAAGTATTGCCAATATTTAAAAATTAATAGTACACATAGAACAATAAGGCTACGTTCACACAGCAGGCAAATTAAAAAAAAATTAAGTTCCACAGATTTCTAAGCTAGTTTTAGCGCTAAAACGCTTTGTGAAATACACTTAGAGCAAAAAATTTAGGAGTCCTAAATTTAGGACTCACACGATCATTATTTTTAAGATTTTCTCCTAAATTGCCAAGTTATGAGCTACTTTTAGCCTTAAGATGTTTTGTGAATATGGGCCCAGATGTTTTGCAATGTGACGGCAGTCTGAACAGTCAGGAATTCATGCCACATTTACGTCACTCTAGATCAACATTCGTCTTGATTCTGTGCTCATGAGAATCACTTCAAAGATTTTACATACCCAATTATCAAGACAGTTGTGAAAGGTAGTCAGTGGAAGAACAGTGATGTGATCGAAATATTACAGTGACACTGACAACACTACATACAAGCATGAGGGAGGCTTTTCAAACTCCGTGGGTTGAAGCAACCCCACTAACACAATATTTACTCCCTCGGAATGGGATTGGGATAGTTTTGAGCAGCAATTAGGCATATTTTGTTGTGAAAACCTGGCAACCCTGTTCATATTGTTTTTGGAAATTTGGAAAACTGGAAATCTGATATTGGCCACATTTAAAACAAAAAAGTGAACAGCTATACAAAAAAAAAAAAATGGAAATTGAGCACTAAGGCTCACATTGTGAACGTAGCCCAATACACATAATACACACATAATAGTCCATCGCCAGCATTATTATGGAGCGCTAACCTCGCACATGTATTTAATTCATTGCTACTCAACACTGGAAGGCGCCCTTGGACACAAGTCCACAAGCAATACTCACAGGAGTAACAGACTTACAACATACCAGTCATCCAGCGATCGCTGTATATTATTACAAAATAGTTGATTGCATACAGTACAAATACAATTTTAAAATGTATTGATATCATAAAATGTTAATGCGTTTTCATGTTGCTGTTCTCATAAATTGTTGTACTTTGATGCTAAAAAAGTAGTAAACTAAAAAGCATTTTAGTCTTTTCTAAGAGTAATTGTTCTTTTTGTATGCAGTGGTGTGATTAATGAGCCAAAAAAGGAAAAACAGATGAATTTGACTAATAGCATGGTTATTTATTTATTTATTTATTTTTATTTCTCAAGATTTCGTAAGAGTGGGCACAGCCATTTGTAAATTTTATGGTCTCACCTGCATCCAGCTATTTTTAACTATAAAAAGAAGTTTGTTTTGCTGCTTGGGGTGTCCTACCACTATATATAATTAAATAGTGTTATTGTGAGTTTTCTGGCCACGATAATCTTGTAGTGAAAAATCTGATATCGTGACAGCCCTAATTCACCTTGTAAAATAATTAATTTTTCCTGTGAGACTGGGTTGTTCAAAACACCTTTTGTTAGGATTTTGTTATGGGTACTCTAATCTGTTCCTAATTCAAAATGACTGTATGCTGTGTGCATCATTAAATACGCAAATTAAAGACATTCAACATTTTATTACCAAAGCTAAAAATGGTCAAATAAAACATTTCCCCTATCCTTCTGTTGGCAAGCTACAGCCCGTTTGCTTAGCAAAGTGCTATCTCATTAAGAAAAGCTGTTTTGGTTAACAAGCTGTGTTTTTCAGCTTCTAAAAGTGTAAAAATCTAATTTGAAAATGTCACCATGTAAATGTAATCAAACGATGACTGACTTGGCTCTTTTCAGGCTCACTAAAGGGCTTTGTTATTATAATGTTGAACTTCTGCAAAACTCCCCACCGCAGTAGGTCACAGTAATACATCATCAACAAGGCACAACGAGGGTCCCAGAAATTATCTATAGAGCACTGTGTTTTTTTTCCTCCCAAGGTGCCTTTATTTCCACCACCTAATTTGAGAAACTGCCGCTGACGTTGCTGTGTCATAAATTCAGATCCTATTGAAATAACCACGGCTGCTATATTACCATGCAGTAATTTGACTTTCTGTTTCCTGTAGCCTTGTGACTAAGGCTGCTGACTTCATTCTTTGGTCTGCGAGCTTCCGAATCAAAGCAATGAATGATGAACTACTGCCTTTTCACCGGAGATACTTCGCTTCATGGTCGCTGACTTTTAGTACATTTTATCTTTACTGTTGCTATGCAACAAACTCTAGGTAACAAGAATCATTTTGTCGAACAGGCCATTAAACAGCACGAACGCTGAGGAATGTCCAAATGACGAATAATTAGACCGAGCAGAAAAGAAAACAGCAAAATGGATGAGCTGACCGATGGGTCACTCACGTGACATATAACTGACAACTCCATCAGTATCTCACAGACAGACTGGCCTGGACTTCATTTTAATGACATCTTTTCACTCAAACCGGCTTGGGCTGGTTTTTTACCCGAAGAATAGAGTGAGATGATATGTTGGATGTCACTGCACCACGGCAATTTATGATATTGTGTGTATGTGCACACAATGGCCGTATCTTTGTCCCTTGAGACATTGTCCACACCCACTGCCTGACCCATACTGACCCTTTAATCAATTTAGCCCCATTTCCTGATGCCAGCAGCCCTAAGTGATTGAGTTATTATACTGAGTGCTGGTTAGAGAGAGAAAAAAAAAAGAAACAAAAAGCAACGGAGACAGCCAGAGAATGAGAAATGGCATATAAATCATTGGTTCTTATTTCAGTAGATGTGGTCATGCATTGCTGACATTTTATTAATTGCTATCCACACTGCTGTGTGCAACCTAAAAATACATGACATATAAAAATATGCGTGACTTACTCTCCAAAACCCTCCCTCCACTGTCAGTCATCACCCATATCGAGAGCATAATTCTGTGTTTGTTTTATGGTGAACCATTAAGCTTTATTAAAACCACAGGTGATTTTAGTAACATGCAGATTTAATAGCTGCAATTTTCTACAAGCGTTTGTTTAAACGTCTAACGATACCCTTAAGTAAGTGTTCCAACGCAAACAGACACTCGAGGGGCTGTTAAAACACTGGTGTGTGTGCTGTCACAAGGAAATGGGATGAAAAGAACACTGATGTCAGGAATCTGTGCTGCAGTGCTGGTGTATAGCGAGGGATAATCTGATCCGGCCCTCGGTAAGCATTTCTTATATGGACCGCACTCCTCAGCAGAAGCACCAACAGAGCCTTTTGCTTGTTCAAAGCCTCATGGGCACATTTTTTTCCTTGACCTGCAACCAGAGGCTTTTATGCCTACATTTTGCTATGTTGTTAAAATCCTGTGATCATTTATTCATCCTTATGTTGTTCCAAACCTGTATGACTTTCTGTCTTTACTCTTAAAAATAAAGGTTCCAAAAGAAGCTTTCAGTCAACAGCTCTGGAAAAAACCTTTTTCCACTTTACACTCCTAAAAATAAAGGTTCTTTATTGGCATTGATGGTTTCATGAAGAACCTTGAACATCCATGGAACCTTTAAAATGCAAAAAAGGTTCTTAATAGTGGAGAAAAAGGTTCTTTAGATTTTCAAAATATTCTTTAAAATGGTTCTTTTAAGAACTTTTCACTGAATGTTTTTTTTTGGGAAACCAAAAATGGTTATTTTATGGCGTTACTGCAAAAACACCAATTTGGAGCCTTTATTTTTAGAAGTGTAAAAAAACTTTTGTGGAACATAAAGGTTTTATGGATGCTAAAGGTTCTTCATGGAAGCACAGATGCCAATTAAAAACCTTTATTTTTAAACATGTTCTACAGAACATAAAAGTAAAAAGTATACATTTTCGGTACAGGTTTGTGAAGTTTTGAGTTTTCCTTTAGCCTTTATAGGATTTTGGGTAAACTTGGACAGGCCCATTTTCTAAACAACCTCATTATAGCCTCGCAAAGGGTAAATTTTAACCTTTTTTTTTTAGATAATTATTGACCTAGAGAGTCCACAAAATCGTACTGCAGTGTTTTTTTCCCAGATTGAATGAAAAACGTAAAACTAGTTAGCAAAAGTAGGTTTTTTACATCTTCCTAACCATTTAACAAACAATTTGATTGACAGCAGTGGTTCCAGAGCCAAAATTGTCCGGAATGAGGAGTTCTGTCATATGAAACAAATATTGCATGTATGTGCGAAAAACCGTGAGTCGTACAATCGTTTAAGCCATTGAACAATGCGATATTGCCCCTCAGTGGGCGATTTCTTTGAAATTTCTCTCAGACTTTTAGGGCCATGAGTCGAACAGGCCCAATGAGTTTTGTTGTGATTGACCTCCGTTAATCTTCTCTAACAGGTGCTCAAATTTGTTGGCTAATGGCTAACATGTTTTTTGAGATACGCAGATGTACTTATAGACACTTGTGGCACTTTAGACCAAGACCATGCACACCAATTTCCATGTTAAAAGAACAAATGGTTGCGCAGTTATAGCCATTTTATTGTTTTGGTGTCCCTTTGCAATGGTGAGTCAAAAGTTCAACTTTATTTGATAATTATTGATATTCACACTACAGAGAATCTTTCTGTACTGGTTTGGCTCCGTTCAGGCGAAAAATCTAGGACTAGTTTGCAAAAGTAAGATTTTCAAAAAATGCAAAATACCCCAAAATGTCTCAATTGAATCTGAGTCTTGCATTTTCCAAAGACATAAGACACTTGAGCCTGCGACTGATGGTTTAGGAGTTATTAATGATTTTTTACTTTTGTTCACTGTAGCGCCCCCGTCAGGCCGATTGGGACGAGCCTTGGTCACATTGTATGCGGTGTGAGTACTACAATCCCTCCAAGTATCAAGTCTCTACGACTTACGGTTTGGTCTGCACGATCAGTTTTATGTGGAGATCGCTGATCCATGACCATTCTAACAATTACAATAGGGATTCAGTGCTATTTTTTAATCCATAAAATGTTGTTTTGGACCAAGCTGGCTTCCACTGTATGCACAAAAACAGTTCTTTAAAATATTCTTTTGTTTTTTTTCAAAAGAAATAAAGTCATGTAAGTTCTGGAAACAGTAAATGATCTTCAGGTTTTATTTTTGGGTGAGCTATTCCTTTAACATTTCGATTTTAACCTTGTGCAATTGGTTTGTCAGCTGACTTAAATATTAGCCTGTTTCAGGTTAATACTCTTTACTTGTTTCTGACAGCTTGTGCTAAGGGGGATGAGAACCTACACAATGGTTTTATGCGTCTTTTGCTGCGGTGTGCATTCTGGATTCAGTTCTTTCGGGTCATTGCGTGTTATGATGTGTGACTCTAATGGGGTTAGTTGCTATTGGGAAGGAGAAACATAGAGCAGTCATTTCCCATGAGACTCCTCTAGTATGCGGGCACACTGATGAGAGAGGAAGAGAGAGAGACATCTGCTCACACATCTCCTACATCCCATGTGCATTAAAAAGCACAGATATTCTCTAAATAAACTAAGCTCACAAAATTTAGTTCAAAACCTCCCTGGCGTGCATTCATGTTACCTGTGCAGTTGCAAAGCTGTTTATTTTAATGCAAATGCGAATGCAAATGCAAATATATAGATTTGACTGGCTTTGGAGGCACTGGAATAAATCTCCGTCCCTCCTGATTGGAGAGAGGTTTTCATACAATGACTGATGATTAAGTCAGCTGTCTGACACAGACTGCCAAACCAAGCCAAATAAATAAATAAAATAAAGGAAAAAGCTTTTTTTCGTTTTCACTGTGGCAACTGGCTAAATATGACACAAATGTACATTTGGCAAGTTAGTTGAGTGGTCCTATGATAATAAAAAGCTGCATAATCAAAGAAAATGAGGCTTATATAACTGCATTTGTAAAGCATGCTGTATATTTACATGAACATATGCTTTGGGAAAAATGCTCAAACTCACACAAATATATTTTTCACATAAACAGGACTCAAGTCTATGTTGGCATGTTACATTTTCACAGATGTAACATTTAATTGTCCATTAAATACAATGCAAAAACTGTACAATTTTAACCAGATTAGACCCTTAAAATTACTTTTGTTGTAGTCAAGTTGTTTCGACTTGAATTTAGTACTAATTTAGTAGTTTAAATGTAAATTTAGACATGAACAATATTGTTTTTGGCTACCTAGGCTTGGAAATACGTGCCTCAATATACATTTCCGCAAAACTGAAATCACTGCAGTTTTCAGTTAAAAACACTAGAGGCAGTAAAACAGTAAAAAAGCCTAATTTTCACACAATGTCTTGCAGAATACTATGTACTATGACTTCAAAACATTTTTAAGAATTTGAAAATGCATACTTTTGAATGTTGTCGTCACATTTATAGCTTTATATGCTTGAGTTTTCTAATTCAGCAGGTTTGCTTGGTAGCTCACGTGATATGCCATTGCTCTTGAGAGGTGAAGAGCTCTGGTACAAACCCTGTGAAACTGCGGTTTGACAAAACAGCTCAAATCCGCACAAGGAAAATAGCACGGCTGCCTAACACTACTGAGTAGGTTTAGGGTTTGGGTTTGGTGTAACGGACATTTCCAACACGATAGACCATTAACCGATAGCAACACTCCTGGGATATTTAAATTCTGAACAGCCACAAACCTCAAGCAGTGTAATAAAAACACAGCAATACGTGCATGTACCAACATCATAAAAACATGCCACGGCCATGTATTGAACGTGTGTTTTAGTGCCACTCTCTGGACATTTCACTCTGAAACTGTCGTGAAACATGCAGTAAAGTACGTAATTACAGTGTTGAGGAAATGTATATACTGTAGAGGCACGCATTTTCATGAGCTTGGGTTGGTTTTACAGTGTGTTCTCCTAGATCACAGTATAACAAAGCGGTTTTGATCATGTTTTTGTTTGGAGATAAGCTGAATCAGCTTCAACTTAAGACTTCAACAGGACCTTCATCTTCATCAAGGGACAAAAGCGAAGGAGCACCGTTTGTGCTCGCGCCACTTCTAAAATTCATAGAGCCGTAAAGTCTGGCTTGGTGTTTGGAGTAAGCAAATGCTTGTCTCCTGATCATCTCCCCTTTATACATGGAGATCATCAACAGGGTTGACAGTACCACACCTCCGAGTGTGAGAAGGCACAGACCTGCAATCACACACCTGTCCAGGTGAGCGCCCACCCGGGCGTTCTCTCTTTCCAAACGCTCCATCTCCCGGGCAGAAACGGTATCAGGATTTACTTTGACATCACGTGGAACCGTATAGGAAATGACAACCAAGGAGATCCCAGTAACTAAAAAAGTAACAGCACCTATAAATCCATAATCCACTGACTTCTCCGACGAATCCACCATGAAATCGTCAACTGACAGCAGGGAGCATTCTGGAGTGCCTTCTTGGAGATCTTTGGATGAATTCCAACTGAAGTTGTCATAGTTAGTCTCCTCTGCCAACAGCTGACTGTCTTTATGCTCAGTAAAGTCAGTCACACCAGGAAAAGCCGTTTCAAACTGCTCGTCGTAACACACCTCAACTTCTTCATCAAATCCCCATTCATTGAGTTTGCAGAGTCGTCCAATTGGCAGAGCCGCTGTCCATGGTTCTGAAAGCCTGTTCGCCTCATTAACATTCTCCTCCAGATACGCCTGGCAGCACTCTTCATTGGAAAGGGCCCTTTCATCTGCACACACTGAGTGATGACTTTGCTGGTGTTTTAGGGACCAGTCAAGGTGATCGGTCTGGACAGCGTCTTGACCACAAAAGAGGACTTTAAGATCAGCCATTTGAACTTCTATTCATATGTTTGTCCCAAAGCATGCTGTCTATAGCATCCCTGCAGTGTGACGAAGAAGACAAGAATTTATAACAGGCAATAAATCCGGGAAACATATTTTGAAGGGAAGACGGCATCATTTCATGGCTGGTTTATAGTGTACTTGTCAATTACAAATGGTTCTTTTGTTTACCTTAAAATATAACATTAATGAGAGAGAGAGAGAGAGAGAGAGAGAGAGAAAGAAAACAAATTTTAATGTCTGACCAGATGGGACAGGGTTGCAACACGTTTCAGTTGACTTATATTGGACACACAATGATTAGACAATGTATAGGTTATATTTAGCACAATTGACAACTGTAAAAGTAATAAGCACACTCTCTGTTATGAACGACATTTAAAAACGTCCTTGTCAAAAGCTGTTACAGTCCACACAGTTACAGCTCACGCTGGCAACCACAGCACTGATTATTTTTGACATTTACATTGTTTACAAAAGTTACACATCTATAAACTAATTTCAAGCAGGCAAATCGTGTGACAATATCATATCAAAGCGAAATAAAATCTAAATTACAAATAAAATATGTTGGATGATTTCGAAGTCCATCCTACACGTCTTATCGTTAGGTCGATCATCGATATTCACAATTTAAGTAAGAAAAATATTTTTAGTTAAAGGGTAAGTACTTACTTTTGATGTTTGTAATTAGAGTTTACGTTCATAAATCGTTTTCGTGACCGAATTGTACTTGTAACATTTCAGCTAAACGGCGCGTGAACAACAGAATAGTGAAGCGTTTCCTGGTGTTCAGTCTCAAAAAAAAAAAAAAAAGTAGTCAGCGTGATAAGCACTAGGGAAAAGATGTTGCCCGTCTTATATTTTATTTGTTATGCCGTCTTATTTTTGTCACCTTGAAACTCAGAAAATAAAGGCATCGCCTACCTTCTCCGAGCAGCGCCTCGCTGGCATTCCTGCAGGGCTTGCGCTCCGTTAATTAAGGGAAGCTCGTCCTGTTCCACCCGCGCGCCGCGCTCAGGTCGCCTCAGTGCTCCGTGAGCCTCTAAGACAAGCTGCACAGACGAGGAGAGGAGTGGAGAGGAGGAGAGAAGGGAAGAGAGGGAGGTTTACTAGTGTCGTGGGGGAAATGAAGTCTGATCAAACACTTTCATGCTGTTCTCCTCGTGAAATTTATGTCTGTGACGCACCCTATACAGATTGCATGCCCAAGCTGTGTCCTAAATTAATTATCCTAGAAATGAACATCATTAACATTCTTGAAAATACAATTTAGAAAACATCCGATGACGCCAATCCGCTGAAATGTATCTTTGATTGCTTTTTCACAATACACTATTAAACCTTTTATACAGAATAATTTTTGTTTGACTGTTTTATTTTTGAATGTCAGATTCTGTAGATACACAAATCTTAAGGTTTTGGTTGTGGCAATGTTATTGCCAAGGAAAATATAGAGTTAATTTAACATATTTGTCTATACTGGCTTTGTTGTCACAAATATATAACTATCAGTCTTAAACACAAACCTTAAAGTGTTGGCTTCAAAAACGTTCCCAATGTTATTTCCAAGAGAAACAATAGTGTAACCTGCATTGCAAATATGAGTATATATGAGTATATAGGGGAGATCAGGCCAATTTGTCACAAGGGAAACTGACACAGGCAAGGTCTATATCTTTCTATTTTTAATTTATTTGCAATGCATGTGTATGTGAGCCTGGGGCAAGTTGTCACACTTTTTATATTTAGTATTTTCTTTGTATGTTTGTATTTTTTAAAGTCAGTGTCTGACACAAACCTTAAAGTGTTGACTTCAAAAATGTTGTTGCCAAGAGAAAAAAAAAATACAGTCTATTTAACAAACATGAATCTATATTGGGGTAAGTTGTCACAGTGTTATCTGCTTATTATCCAAATATATAACTATCAATCCTAAACGTATCATTGCAAATATATGCGTCTATAGGAGAGACTATCAAGACTGCTTGTGCCAAGGGGAAGTTGTCACAAGGGCTATATCTTTGGATTTTGAGTATATTTACAATACATGCTAGTTGTCACACTTTTTATACTGAATATTTTTTTGCTTGTTTTATTTTTGAAAGTCAGTGTCTAATACAAACCTTAAAGTGTTGGTTTCAGAAATGTTTCCAATTTTATTTTCAAGGGAGAAAAAAAAAAGTTTATTTAACACATATTAACCTATAGTGGGGTAAGTTGTCATAGTGTAACCTGCTTATTGTCCAAATATAAAACTATCAATCCTAAACGTATCATTATAAATATGATTATATAGGGGAGGTCAGAACTACTTGTCACAGGGGGAAGTTGTCATAAGATCTATATCTTAAGATTTTGAGTCTACAAGCAATATACTGTATGTAACAGGAAGACCAGGGCTAGTTGTCACACTTTTTATATTTAATATTTTTTGTATGTTTGTATTTTTGAAAATCAGTGTCTGGCACAAACCTTAATGGGGTCATCGGATGCTAAACTAACTTTTCCATGTTGTTTGAACATTTATGTGTGTTGGCAGTTTGTGTACACAACCACCCTACAATGATAAAAATCCACCTAATGGTATTTTTTTAATCTTTAAAAGTAATATCCCCTTAAAATCAGGTCATTCTCGGCTTCTTGTCGTTGTGACGAAACACAGTTGATTGACATGAGCGCCTTACTTTAGATCCGCCCTCACCTCAACTCAGGTGCAGAGGAAGACTCTTATTAAGCAATTGAGGTGTTGTTGGATGTAATAACGGATAGTCATCATTTACTCCCGACATCTGAGCTGCTTAAGAGGCAGAGAACAACGTTACTTTCGTTTTTAAAAGGAAAGCGCCGATCCCGATCTACATATGCATATGTTCATGTGAATCATTTGTGATGCAGCTTCACACAGCAGAAGTGAGTATAAGAGGTTGTTATGCATCTTTGCAAATGGCCTTTCTTAATAATGTGCTTGTTGGCAAGTTTTGCCCATAACCAAGGCTAAATGCAGCTAAAGTAAACATCACAGCTGTTAATCCCTCAGCAGAGAGGGGCGGGCAGGAAAACAAAGCTCATTTGCATTTAAAGGGCCCATGCGATGAAATGAGCTGATATTTTGCAGAGCTGATTTTGACAAGGAAAAATTGTGTTTTTTTTTACACTACTATTGAGAATTTTTATCCAAAGTATATTGGAGACTTTTCATTAAGACCCTAAAGAATCATATGAACGTTGTTCTCGATGTAATTTCCAAGCAGGAAAATAAAATATACAGTTTATTTAACACATATTATCCTATAGTGGGGTGAGTTGTCACAATGTATCCTATTGTACAAATATAATAATAATAATAATAATAATAATAATAATAATAATAATTACATTTATATAGCACTTTTCTAGGCACTCAAAGCGCTTTTACATTGTCAGAGGTATCTCCTCATCAACCACCTGGATGATGTAACGGCAGCCATAGTGCGCCAGAACGCCAACCACATACCAGCTTACTGGTGGAGAGGAGACAGAGTGAATACCTGGAATACTTCCTCCTCCTGCTGGAGCAGAGGGAGAGATCATTCAAGGGCCACATCAGACTGTTCCTTGTCCTCGCCAACCTCTCTAGCTACCCGGACGACACGCTCTGTGCATTCTATGACGCCAGTTTAAACTCCACATACAGAGCGCTGTCATCCGAGGAAGGCCCTCGAGAGATTTTTGCAGCCTTTGTGGAGTGGATTCCGGACTCCGCAGAGTGCATGCCCGACCCCACTGCTGACGGACAGCCAGAGCCCGCCGCGACAGACGAACCATCGCCACACGTAGCTGGAGCTGCAAGTGACATCAGTCCAGGTGAGTGAGCCGGCTACAATGCCCACCACTAGGGAGGATGCCGTGGGCAGAAAGATTGTGGAGGGTAGCTCCGCCCACTGAGACATGACTGAGGGTGAGCTTGTTATGGACCTGGGTAATAAGGACTGCGGAGGAGGATCTCATAGACTGGTATGCTGACCTGTCCCCTCTCCTCCCTCGGAGCCCTCTGTCACGCCTGTTCCCACATTCCAGCACACAGTGGGCTGCAGTTCCCACGCCCTGTCCAGAGAGGCCTCCAGGTTCCCATGTCTAGCCCAGAGGGGGCTCCTGTTCCTGAGTTTAGCCCAGAGAGGGCCCCTGTTTCCCTGTCAAGTTAAGAGAGGGCTCCTGTTTCCAGAGAAAGACTGTGAACCTAAGGGGCAGCCCCGAGAGTTTGAAGGCTCACAAATGCCTGCCCTCCCTCCCGCTCCTGGCTCCTCTTGCTCCACTGTCGTCTGCCAGTCTCCATCGGTGTCGTGGCTGGACAATCCCCAGTCTCAGAGTCCAGGACTACGCCTCGGCCCATCGACCCTGCGGCTCCTCCATGGCTCCTAGGTCCCTCCATTTCGCCATGGCCCAGCAGTCCACTGGCTCCACCAGGCTCCCTCGTCCCTCCGGCTCCACCTTGGTCTGTTGTCGACCATCCTGCACCCAGAGACTCCACTCCTCCGGCTGCGCCTCTGTATTGATCGTCCTCATCACCCTGGTTCATCGGCTCTCCGTTTCCACCTCGGGCTCCTCCGCTGGCATTGGTCAGCCCTTACTCCTCCTTGGCTCCACCGTGGGTCATCACTAGCCGCGTTTTCACTGTCGGGCCAAAAGCGGGCGTGCTAGTGCGTGCCAGGGCCAGTCGCGTTTCCACTGTCACTTCCGGGGCCTGATCGTGCCTCGTCGGTGCTTCCTCAGGGCCAATGGCCCGGGTTTTTCGGCCCGCCGAAAACCTTGGGCCAAAGCGGGCCAGCTGGGGCTTGAGGCGTGGTCAAAGTGAAAGGCGGAGTTAATGCAATGTTTCGATAAGCGTGCAGTCAGGTAAAAGTGTGTCTGCGGTAAGATGCGCATTTCGCTGTATTACGTCGTGCAAAGAACTCAAAAACTTAAAATGGAGAATCGTCAGTACAAGTCTGTGGAAGATACCAGGGCTCTTCTGAGTATTTGGGCCGAGGACAATAATGCCAGTTTGACGGCGTCTGCAAAAACTAAGACGTGATAAAATACATCGCTGCTAAACTCGCAAAGCTTAATATCAAGAATTTGCGTGCGCAGTACAAAGCCATAAAAACGCACAATGGACAGAGCGGTGCCCATGCAGAAAAGACACTTACATTAGGCAGATATTGATATGGAAATCTATGCCGTTTTGATGGGCACATTACTTAAATGGTTATCTGATGGGGCACCTTTTGTGTCCTGTGTAAATCAGGTCCTATTAATAGTTGCACCATTAACTGTTGTTACAGACTATGTGATGAAAACATTATTTAAACGCATGTCTGATGAGTATACTCTTATTTAAATTTGAATAAATGCAAGTAAGATCCTATAAAAATGAGATCTGATGTATAAGTAGGGGGACATCGTCCAAAGAAACCCCCCAAAAACTCACCAACACACCTTGATAACATGTTAACATACACTGTATCTGTACCTAAATAAAGGCATAAAAGATTATACTAGAAGTACAACTGTGTCGTTATTTTTTGCAGTAGTGTGTAGATAGTATGCAACATTTTGTTTTATGTGATACAAAGTTAGACTAAAGATTTGTGTGTAGGTCTTAAAAACAAAGCTTCTTTTCACGTGATTTATTAATGTAATATATTACAAATATTGCTGCTGCATTAACCACTGTTGCAGAGCATTTCTTGCATCAGAACAGACATCGCCAACATTACAAGGCGTTTCTGCATTCGCTGTATCCGGTTTCCACGTCGCTGTATTGTTCTTTTTTCGCCTTGCAGCTAACATAAGCTTCCATCTTCGCAACTGGGTTTCGCTGCCTCATCTTCCATCAAGAAAACACCGAAAGGAGCAAACAAACAGCCGCTTCGGCTCTCTCCATTTTGTTCATTCGATGATCACACTATGTATGCCTACCTGACTTACTTTCAATCTCCCCGCTGAAAGGGGAGGGGTTTCGTGACGTTTGATCCAATGAGGTGTGTAAAGGGCGGGCTTTAGGTTTGCGCAGCGAGGCTACTGGCTCGATAGTGGAAACGCAGCTTACTTTTGGCCTTAGTGCTTGCGACTCGAGGCCATTGGCCCCGCCCGGCACGCTCTTAGCACTGGCTCGCACTGGCCCGACAGTGGAAAAGCGGCTATTACGGCTGTGACCTGGCTCCCACCTGGCTCCCCCTGTTCCAAGTCCCTTCTGTCTCTGTCCTGGCCCCTCCCTCCATGTGGTCTGTCCTGGTTCCTCCTGTTTCCTTCTTGGCTCCTTCCTCAGTTGTCTCCACCATGGACTCTGTTGTTGTCCTCCTTCCTAGGTGACTGTTCTCCTCCCGAACCTCCTCCCTAGTTCTGTCAATCCTCCTTCTATTTATTCTACGGTGCGAGCACGCGCCTTCTGGGATGGGGGGTTGGGGCGATATGTCAGGATTATGGACCGGTTTTGTAGTGTTTTGCCCCTGTTCCTGTTCTCCCTTATATGGTCATGTTCCTGTTCTCGTTTAGTGTGATTAAGTTCCATTTGGTTAAGCTGTGTTCCCTCCTTACCCCATGTACTTAAGTTCCTGTCGGTGCATTCCTCCTTGGTCGGGTCTGCATCATGTTACGTTTGTGTGTTATCCCCAGTTCCTTGTGTGGATTTACCTTTGTGTCTTTAATAAAGGCTGTTTTGTTTATCCACGATTCCTTCGTTCCTTCCAGCAGTGAAATGTGACAATACTACAATATACTGTATGTATCAGCCCGTACTGTATGTATCATTTGCAGAATACTGTATGTGTCATTTGCTTTCTGTGTAGACAAACCAGACTGCAGAAAAGATCTAATGGCAGATTCTAATGTTGTTGCCCAGAAAAAGTTCATTTCAAACAATTTTGATCTACAGTGGGGCATGTTGTCACACAGCATGTAGTCAAAAATATTAATTGGGTAAAAATATCTCTTTAAGGCAGGTTATCACTTTTTACACTGATTTACAACACACAAAACAATTCATGGTAGAGCAACAAAAAACAAAAACAAAAAAAAAAGGTAACCAAAAAAAAAAAAAAACTGTTTTAGACAATAAATGAAATACATACAGTATAAATCAATGTATGTAACAACTAGCCCAGCCTGAGATTTATGAAAAATACTCCTGTTTTGTAAAAGCATGCCTATACATTTAATATATATACTGTACATAATGACAGTTTAGCAGAATAACTTCTGTTGAATTGTCATAAGTCATGTATTTTTTTCTGAACAAGTACATGACTTCACAAGCCTCATGATGACCCCTTCTCTGTTCATTGGCATGATGCCAGCCAGTGTAGCATATGTTTAGGTGGCTATTGGTCATAATTAGAGTGCACCTCACTGATTTTTCAGTGAAAGCTCAACGCGTACTAATGTAACATTCTGCTAGCGCATTGAATTAAACAAGACTGGTGACATCAGCTGATTAAAACACATGAAAGACATTGCTATGCTCCAGAGGCTGGAACATTACTAGAGCGTAAACTGTGAAATTGACATTTATGAGAATTTGCCCCCTGTGTGTTCAGATCTTACTGTGTTTCTCTACCATGGGCTACACATTGCATTAAGAAAGGAGCAGCAAGCGCACATAGATGTCTCAAAAAATGACAGCTGAGGTGGCCTCTATTTGAAATCAACCATGGGAGCTGCAATGCTCACAGTTTAGTCGACAAAGCGTGAACATCACATTTCGAGCAGACGGTTCACACATGTTATTTTTTACACACATGCAAGTAATGTCAAAAGTTTACATAAACCTTGCAGAATCTGCAAAATTATTTTACAAAAATAAGAGAGATCATACAAAATGCATGTTATTTTTTTATTTAATACTGACCTGAATAAGATATTTCACACAAAAGCCCACAAGAGAAAAAAATAACTTAATTTATAAAAATGACCTTGTTCAAAAGTTTACATACACTCTTAATACTGTGTTGTTACCTGAATGATCCACAGTCCCTTGTTTGTCCTAAACAGTTAAACTACCTACTGTTGCTCATAAATATCCTTCAGATCCCACAAATTCTTTGGTTTTTCAGCATTTTTATGTATTTGAACCCTTTCTAACAATGACTGTATGATTTTGAGATCAATCTTTTGACACTGAGGTCAACTGAGAGACGCATATGCAACTATTACAGAAGGTTCAAATGCTCAGTGATGCTCCAGATCGAAAAAAAGCTGCATTAAGAGCCAGGGGTGTAAACTTTTGAACAGAATAAATGTGTAAATTTTTCTTATTTTGTTTAAATATATATATATATTTGCATATAGTACTAGCCTTCAGAAGCTACAGAAGATACTTTCATGTTTCCCAGACTAAATAAGTTAATTTTACCCTGATCTTCAAATTTCAAAAGTTTTCACCTCCGGCTCTTAATGCATTGTGTTTCCTTCAGAGCATCAGTGAGTGTTTGAACCTTCGGTAATAGTTGCATATGAGTCCCTCAGTTGTCCTCAGTGTCAAAAGATGGATCTCAAAATTATACAGTCATTGCTGGAAAAGGTTAAACTCACAAAAATGCAGAAAAACCAAAGAATCTGTGGGACCTAAAATATTTTTCTGAAGAACAGCGAGCAGTTTGACTGTTTAGGACAAACAAGGGACCCATGAACAACTATCACTAAGCAAAAAAAGAAAAGAAAGAAAAAAAACAGCTGTGGATCATTCAGGTAATAGCACAGTATTAAGAAGCATACTGTATGTAAACTTTTGAACGGGTACCTTAAACAGATTTTGAGAAATTTTGTGTTACATCA
The DNA here is from genome assembly GCF_049309525.1 of Garra rufa. NCBI lineage: Eukaryota > Metazoa > Chordata > Actinopteri > Cypriniformes > Cyprinidae > Garra > Garra rufa. The sequence goes on from NC_133377.1 coordinate 30,926,855, forward strand.
AATGCTCACCAATGGATCCTCTGCAGTTAATAGGTGCCATCAGAAATGAGAGTCCAAACAGCTGATAAAAAAAAAACACAGTATGACTTCAATCAATAATTTAACATCTTAAAATAATGGAATGATGAAATTGTTTCTTACAAACATGCTTTTTCCCAGTTTTTTTAACTTCAAAACCATTTCTTCTAAAATACGCCATAATTCACAAACACTTCCTTCAGTGAAAAAGTCAATCCCCTGTTGTCCACTCTCCTCAAAATCCACCAACATATTTGTTTAGAGCTATTTGGACTGTTTACACTTGTGCTTAATCTGTCCATATTTCTCACATGATTTTATCAGGTGTTTGGACTCTCATTCTGATGGGACCCATTGACTGCAGAGGATCCATTGGTGAGCAAGTGATTTAATGCTAAATTTCTTCAAATCTGTTCTGATGAAGAAACAAACTTATCTACATCTTGGATCGCTTGAGAGAGTGTATATTTTCATTTTTGGGTGAACTATTTCTGACTTAGAATATGAAATACAACAAGGGTCACAATCAACTCACCAATCACTCTAAGTAAAGGAAGAAACATTTTGACATTACAAGAAAATCAGTGAACACGGACAACAAAAAGTGGCAAACAATGCAACAACATTACTTATTCATTTCCCAGAGCATACTGGGAAGATGGCCAACGGGGAAGAATTACAAAACATTTTTTTCAGCGTGAACTATGATTGTTCATAATAGAAAAGCAGCATTGAGATGCATTACTTGTGCTGCTGATTGTTTGTGAGCAATCCAAGAAAACTTTTTTTGGGTTATGTTTCAAATTATTTGTTTGATCTAAGAATAATCATTTTACAGAACATTGACAAAAACATGTTTTCCATCTGCGCACAGTATGAAACGTGGGATTGTCTTTTCGGAATACAAAATGTATCATACGCTTGACATTTTTCAACCAGACAGAGAATTTTATATCCAGCAGCTACTGTCAGTTACATCTTATTTGAGAGCACAAACCTAAAGATTGTTTGGAACTTGTAAGAGTAGGATGTGACACTTTATTTCCCACTGCGTTATGTGTTTTGTTTATCTGCTGGTGTCTGATGTGGCATTTGTGCTGATGGATCTTTTCTGTAATACGGGCTGTAGCAGAGCACAGCTAAGAATAGCTATGGAGGAGCCAGCATGAGACATTTAAGGCTCCAGCCCTTCTGTTCATAAGGGACAGATACGCAAAAGCGACCTTTAGTCTCTGGAAAGTTTTGACATAACCAGATTTACTGTGTGTGTGTGTGTCTCACTATGGGAAGATACACAAAAGTGTTTTTCAGAGAGAGATTACGGTCATGCCATTGTTTTTTTTTTCCCCTTGAAAATATTCATGATGACAGATTTGAGACTGATAAGAAAAGACACATTTCAACGTACCTTAACCACCCCCAAAAGGGCCAGGAACAGTAGCTTGAAGTACACTACACATATTAGTGATTGTACTTGGACATGTTACAAATATAACCAGTATTCAAAAAATATACATACAATTCAAAATAACATATTTTATTCTAGAAGTTGATATGTAGCGAACTATTTTTTTTTTTTTTTAAATGTTAATATTCCGTGTTCTTTTTGGAAAGTTTGTTTGCCCTGTCTTTTTTTGGTAGCTGAGAGTTGAGTATGGAAGCGTGTTTCCGCCACTGAATAAAAAAGGTAACTGCAAATATTTATCTCACAATTCTGACTTTTTTTCACAATTGCAATTTATATTACGCAATTCTGATATAAACTCACAATTGCGAGGTAAAAAGTCAGAATTGCGTGATATAAACTGCAATTATGAAAAATAAAGTCTGCGAGAAAAAAATCAGAATTGCATGATATAAACTCACAATTGCAAGAAAAAAGTCAGAATTTTGAGACAAAAAGTCGCAACTAAATAAGTCGAGTTATAAAGTCTGAAATGCATGATACTAACATAATTGCGTTAGCATTGTGAGATTAAACTAGCAATTTCGATTTTTTTTTTGTTCTCGCAGTTTATATCTTACAATTTGGCTCTTAATTACTCGCTGTTGGGTTATAAAGTCAGAAATGCAAGAATCTGAGAAAAAAAGGCACAATTGCGTGATATAAATTCTGAGAAAAAGTCATAACTGTAAGTTTATATCTCACAGTTATTACTTTATTTCTCAGAATTGTTACTCCGCTACTGGATATTTCAAAGCGTCTTAAAGGAGCAGTTCACTTTCAGAACAAAAATTAAGAGATAATGTACTCATTTGAGGAAAACATTTCAGGATTTCTTTTCATTTAATAGACTTCTATGGTGCACCTGAGTTTGAACTCTGTTTTTTTCTAAATAAAGTTGCACTTTCCCTCTTGTGGTAAAAAAGGTCACATTCTCAAAACCAGTTTGAACTTGTTTTGTTTGTTTGTTTGTTTTTTCTGCATTGTACTATTCATTCAGCAATATACATTGCTAAGAACTTATTTTGGACAACTTTTAAGGTGATCCCCCCCCCCCCAAAATAAAAAATAAAAATAAATAATATATACTATTTTTGCACCCTCAGATTCAAACCATATCAAACCATATATGAAGGAAAAGCTTATTTATTCAGCTTTCATATGATGTTTAAATGTCAATTAAAAAAAAAAGACCCTTATGACTGGTATTGTGGTCAAGGATCACATATTTTGCCATTCTATTGGCATTCCATTTTATTTATTATTACTCAAAAAGTAATTACTTAGTTAATTCCCAGTAATATATAGTATATTTTACTCCTAGGCCACTAGAAGTACATTTAGCTGGAACACATTTTAGTGTGAACTTTTTTGAACAACAAACACATGTGAACATATCGTTTTTGAATAATTCTATGCTATACTATAAATTAGTTCATTATGTGCATTCCCAGTACAGTAATATCAACTTTAGCTTGACGAACAGTAAGCTAGGCTACATGATAAATCATTAAATTCATATTTTGTTGCTTTTGCTTGGTGTGCAAGGGTTTCATTGTGAGGCTGTAGGGCAGTTCTAATACTTTACAAGCCCTCCGGGCTTCCCCCGGAACGGAAAAGGGTTGAACCAGAGAGTGCTGTTAATGTCTGGGCTTGAGTCATGACTCTGGTGGGACTCTGCAAGACCATGCATGGGTCTCTGCTTTTGGCTTCACGCATTTCTCCTGGAAATGGCCCTTAAAAGACCCTTTAACTCCAAGACCCACTTTATACACTTGGACCTGTTTTACAACCAGCCGACAGCTGCTGAATTATAGGAACAGTAACATATTCAGCTGCGGATGTGAAGCAACAGTGCAAAAGAGTACATGAATTTGGAAATAAGTGCTGTCTGTTCTAATGATACTTTATAAAATGGGTTCCGATCCTTGATTCTAATTGTTGAGCCACGTTCTAAGCTGTTGTAAATTACACTACAAACCTATACCTTTGTTTACGTTTGTGTGTTGCTCGACAACCACGCTGTTGGAAATACAACTGCTTCTGAGGAACTACAGTCTTGGCCAAAAGTTTTGAGAATTACATAAATATTGGAAATTGGAAAAGTTGCTGCTTAAGTTTTATAATTGCAATTTGCATATACTCCAGAATTTTATGAAGAGTGATCAGATGAATTGCATAGTCCTTCTTTGCCATGAAAATTAACTTAATCCCAAAAAAAAAACTTTCCACTGCATTTCATTGCTGTCATTAAAGGCAATATCACAAGCTTCACAGGCAAGGATATTGTGGCTACTAAGATTGCACCTAAATCAACAATTTATGGGATCATCAAGAACTTCAAGGAAAGAGGTTCAATTCTTGTTAAGAAGGCTTCAGGGAGTCCAAGAAAGTCCAGCAAGTGCCAGGATCGTCTCCTAAAGAGGATTGAGCTGCGGGATCGGAGTGCCACCAGTGCAGGGCTTGCTCAGGAATGGCAGCAGGCAGGTGTGAGCGCATCTGCACGCACAGTGAGGCCAAGACTTTTGGAAGATGGCCTGGTGTCAAGAAGGGCAGCAAAGAAGCCACTTCTCTCCAAAAAAACATCAGGGACAGATTGATCTTCTGCAAAAAGAATGGCGAATGGACTGCTGAGGACTGGGGCAAAGTCATATTCTCTGATGAAGCCTCTTTCCGATTGTTTGGGGCATCTGGAAAAAGGCTTGTCCGGAGAAGAAAAGGTGAGCGCTACCATCAGTCCTGTGTCATGCCAACAGTAAAGCATCCTGAGACCATTCATGTGTGGGGTTGCTTCTCATCCAAGGGAGTGGGCTCACTCACAATTTTGCCCAAAAACACAGCCATGAATAAAGAATGGTACCAAAACACCCTCCAACAGCAACTTCTTCCAACAATCCAACAACAGTTTGGTGAAGAACAATGCATTTTCCAGCACGATGGAGCACCGTGCCATAAGGCAAAAGTGATAACTAAGTGGCTCGGGGACCAAAACGTTGAAATTTTGGGCCCATGGCCTGGAAACTCTCCAGATCTTAATCCCATTGAGAACTTGTGGTCAATCCTCAAGAGGCGGGTGGACAAACAAAAACCCACTAATTCTGACAAACTCCAAGAAGTGATTATGAAAGAATGGGTTGCTATCAGTCAGGATTTGGCCCAGAAGTTGATTGAGAGCATGCCCAGTCGAATTGCAGAGGTCCTGAAAAAGAAGGGCCAACACTGCAAATACTGACTCTTTGCATAAATGTCATGTAATTGTCGATAAAAGCCTTTGAAACGTATGAAGTGCTTGTAATTATATTTCAGTACATCACAGAAACAACTGAAACAAAGATCTAAAAGCAGTTTAGCAGCAAACTTTGTGAAAACTAATGTGTCATTCTCAAAACTTTTGGCCACGACTGTACATTGTTCGGTGGAAGAATACGGTTTTGATTTATATAATTACACTTCATTTGCTATGTTTTATTTTGTGAAACCCTACTATATGGAACAACCATTTTATAAAAGCAATAAGCCCCATGAAGCCGTGGTTTACAGTGAATTTTGAAACAGCTAAGCGCTTCGTGTTGTGCCTAACAGCGGCCCTTGGTTGTTATAAATTCACTGTAAACTATATAAATGCAAAATTGCTAATTATAAAGTCAGAATTGCTAGATAAAACAAGTCTAAATTGCGGGATATATACTCACAATTGTGAGAAATAAAGTCAGAACTGTGAGATATAAACGCACAATTGCTAATTATAAAGTCAGAATTGCTAGATAAAATAAATCTAAATTGCGGGATATATACTCACAATTGCGAGAAATAAAGTCAGAACTGCGAGATATAAACGCACAATTGCTAATTATAAAGTCAGAATTGCTAGATAAAATAAATCTAAATTGCGGGATATATACTCACAATTGTGAGAAATAAAGTCAGAACTGTGAGATATAAACGCACAATTGCTAATTATAAAATCAGAATTGCTAGATAAAATAAATCTAAATTGCGGGATATATACTCACAATTGCGAGAAATAAAGTCAGAACTGCGAGATATAAACGCACAATTGCTAATTATAAAGTCAGAATTGCTAGATAAAATAAATCTAAATTGCGGGATATATACTCACAATTGCGAGAAATAAAGTCAGAACTGCGAGATATAAACGCACAATTGCTAATTATAAAGTCAGAATTGCTAGATAAAATAAATCTAAATTGCGGGATATATACTCACAATTGCGAGAAATAAAGTCAGAACTGCGAGATATAAACTCGCAATTCTGATGTTTTTTCTCGCAATTGGGACTTTGTATCTCACAATTCATAATCTTTCATAATAATGTTAATATGTTAAATGTCAAATATTTTGTATTACAGCAAGATTTTTTTTTTTTTTACAAAATGGTCATTTAATGTTTTGACTGGAGCTTTAACATTAAAACACAAGCAATCTAAAAATTAGTTAGGTTAAGGGAATAAAGAATGGAAAATATGCTCAGTTAAGCAAAGAAAAACAGGCTTAATGTATTCTGTCCATCTTTATATATATATATATGGCTGGGTATTGCGACCAATTCGGCGATTCAATTCGATTCTTATTTTTATGGTTTCGATTCGATTTCGATTCGATTCGATATCGATTAGCTATCAATATTTCATTTAAAATGTTAGTTTTGCAGACATGGGATCCATATTTTGATACAAATGCTGGTAACTGAAACTCTCCTACTTAAGTTTATTACTGAAATACACATCTACATTAATAATAGGGTGCACACAGTTATTAATTTTAAACTTTTTTTTTAATGAACACTGTAACAAGAAGTCATAAATATGTGCATCCATTGTACACCATACAAACTGCAAAATGCACATTACTGTAAAAAAAATAAAAAGACTGTAAATGTGCAACAGTGAAATCTATTAAGAACTTCAAACATGTATAAGAAATAAAACATTTTTCTAAATTCAAAACGTTCAAAACAGGCCAATCATAATACAAAACATTACATATATACACACACACACACACACACACACACACACACACACACACACACACACACACACACACACACACACACACACATATATATATATATATATATATATATATATATATATATATATATATATATATATATATATGTCCCAATAATTTTAAACCATACAATGTATTTTGGCTATTGCTACAAATATACCCGTGCTACTTAAGACTGATTTTGTGGTCCAGGGTCATATGTGTGTTTTTTAGCACATCTTTATAAGAAAATTAAATTAAAAAACATCAAGCAGTTCCTTTTTTTGACACCAGGTAGCAGCAAAGCACAAAAGTGGAGCTGAATTTCTCCGTCCACGTGCATTAGGCTGCTTTGCCAGACACTAAACATAATTTGCATTTTAAGTAGTCTTCATTTCACGCATTCTACAAGAGGGACGTAGTTATAAACCGCAAAGCAATTGCCAGTCTATGACAGTAGAAGATCATTTAAAAATGTCACGCATCTCAAGGTGTTTCTGTTTTAAATGAAAGATCTAAGAATACGGATCAATCAATTTTGACATAATCGTGACTTTTTTTTTTCCCAGTGGTGCCACTCCACCAGCTAATTGGGTTGTGAACTCTTCTCTCCGTTTCCCTTGGAAACAGACCCCTAAATAAATGCTGAAGTGGCTTGGCACGATAAGGTCTCTTCTGTCTGTATGCCATAACCACAGTTGGTGAGGAGGAGAGCTTTTCTCATGTTCATAATAGAGCAACTGTGCCGTCCCACATGAGTCAATTACTCTTACAAAGAATTAAAGAAGCCTTACATGGCTGTTAAAATAGCTGCCAAATCTTACTGAGTAAAAAATAAATAAAAAAGAATTGTCACAGGCACGTCACGATCTATGTTACATAAGTTAATGTTGTTTTTTAACTGTTTGTTCTCTGAGATAATTAAACATGGGGCCATAACAACACAACAATGTAGAAAGAATAAAAAGTATATATATAGTATACTTATATATCTACCTTATTTTTCCTGTAAGAATGGGGGCCGCCATTTGTAAATTTTATGGGTCTGGCTTCGGGTCTCATCCGCGTCCAACTATTTTTAGCTGTACAAAACAGCTCATTTTGCTGCTATTGCAAATTGCTGTGTCTCACTATATTATTTTAATGTATTATCTAAATTGTGAAAACACTGGTTTGTAGTGCAAACTGTTTTACCATTTACTGCACATTGTTATTCTTCTCGTCATTTCCTTATAAGTCTTACCCATAGGCTTACTTCTCACATGCACCTGGTAATAATTCTAAAAAGTAATGTGATTAATTTTCACAGGCCAAATTGAAGACATGGACCTATGACCGAGTGAAGTTTCAAGCCTTAACACTGTCATTCATATGTCACCTGGAAACTGTTTCTGTCTGAGCCAGATGAAAAAATCTCTTGGTCATTATACCAGCTATTTCTTTTCTGGCCAACCTAAAATTAAATGAAAATTGATTTTGACTAAAGAGGAGTCAGTTTTGCACTGACAATTTCTTCTAAATATGAGTTTTGGTCACAGTGTCCTGGTTTGTTGTATCAAGCTTTTACATTTTATGTGAATGGCTTTTGATCAGTGGAAAATGAAAGCAGTTGCCCCCTTAAACTAAATCATGTCAAATATAATCTGAGAAAACAGTACAGGATAGTATATCCAAAAATTAAAAATCTGATATTAATTACTCACCCTCATGTCATTCCAAACCCGTAAGACCTTTGTTCACCTTCAGAACACAAATTAACATATTTTTGATGAAATCCGAGAGCTTTCTGACCCTGCATAGGAAGACATTGTTAAAATGTGACATCAGTGGTTCTACCTTAATTTTATGAAGCTATGATAATACTTCATGTGCACAAGAAAACCAAAATAATGATTTTATTTAAGAATTTCTACTCTTCCATGTCAGCCTTCTCCTTTTACTGTTTACTGCCCTTTGTTATTCTTCTTGTTTCCCTAAAGCAGCTAATGAACCGGAAGTCTCGGACATTCACAGAAAACGGCTTACTTCCATGTTGAAAAATAAGGTGGATAGAATGAGAAAACGACAAAATAGTATTTTAATAATTAAAATATAATCACAAAAACTGTATGTTGTAGAATGTTGTTTAAAAAATCTGCTTATTAGGCACCAAATTATGCCGATTACAACTGACAGAAAGTCTTAATTGACCATATGCACGGATTACTTCCTTGTTTAGACAAGCCAGCTAAGTCATTTCCAGTCAACTGTACTGTGCCGTAATAGGAGTGTACTTTGCTCGTTTTCTCTACATAATCCATTCACAATCGAAGAAACGCCCATGTATACCGTTTCAAGAACGACAAATGCAAGTTTAGAAAAATATGTGAGTAAATCGGCGAAATATGCGGGAGTCATTGCTATGATTGACAGTAATAACCGGATGAAACATCGGACAAGCTGATGTCAAAAAAGAGCTGAGCATTAAATGATTCAAACTAAATTCAGAGTAACAAAACTACAGCAGTAACAAGTTTGTGTTGGTTAATTATAGGCTATTTAATAGCTTTTACAGTTCAAGATAAAGCTTAAAAGATGTAGTTATTCAATTATATAAAATAAATTCATATCAATTCATATTGAGTGCATTATTTAATTCTTATTAATATTTAACTCATTTAATTTTTCTATATATAAGTATTTAAATAATTCACCCTTATAGGCTGTTTGTGTCTGAGCTTAATGACTTTCTGCACTTGCTATATATAGTTCAATGCGGTAAAAGTACAATTTATTATAATAGTAATTTTATAATAAATCAAAAAGCAAGACGTCTTGAAAAAACGAGGGAGTTGAAATGGCAGATGAAGCCAATGTTTAGTCCTCTGCTGCCATCTTTTGGTTATATGGGTAATTTCATGTCATTTTTATCTTAAAAAAAATACCGTTGCTATCCGTGAAGACATTTTTTCCCATGTCGTCTTAATGAATGAAAATTGAATCTTTGAAGTGAAATTTATTGCACAGCTGTAGAGTTGAAATGTAAAAAAGGCTTTAAAATATTACAATATTTAAATATATTGGTATTAGTATCTAATATATTTATATTTATATATATAAATATATTAGAATGTGTTCATGACTGTGAATGCAAGTTACTGATTATCAAGAATACGATTAAGATGTTCTTGAAGAGAAGTATTGCTAAAGCTAACATTAGCCTAAACATGTTATGATAGTGTTTAGCTGGCAGCATTTAAATGTACAACAGGTAGGCCTACTCTCCTGGGCTTACCAGGCTCGGCATTTCAATTATATGTTGTTAAATAATATGAAACTGAATGTTCATGCCGCTATCATTATTTACAATGTTGCAATCATTTTTTTTCTAAGTTACTTATAAGAACAAGGCAGTAAAGGAGTCTCAAGAGTGTCCACCTATATATAGCACATATCAAATGAGCTTCAGCAGAAGTTTACGAGCTGGTTTATCATTACGCGGAAGTTCTAAAGAACGCTCCGTACATATGGTCAATTCCCACACTATACACAGCTGTGGAAAAAGTAGCCTATTGATCCTAAATAACGTCGCAAAGGTACATTAATGAGACCTTTTTCTTATCTTAGTCTGTAAATCAAAACTTGTGTAGCACTTCAGTGACACAGAATAATAATAGGATCATAAAACCTTTTAAAAAATTAACCAAGGTCATAAGATAATGTATATAGCTCAAAATATTACGCCAGGTTTCACTTGACTGAATTGTATGCATGCGTAAAACGCCCCCTTTCTGATCACGCAGCCAAAGGCGAGACTAAATTCAGCACCATGTTCAGGAGATCCATCATCTGATCTACAGCAACAGCAGAGAGCACATCTGTCTTCAGTCTATTCCATTTCATTTAGAAGAGAGTCAACTCTGGAGATCGATTATGTGATTTATGTTCTGATTTAAAATTGTAAATGAATGTAATTTTTTTTTTTTTTTGATGACCAAAAACAAAACAATAACTGAACTCGCAAATCAAGCACAAGCAAAGTTCTAAGGATGAGCCGCGTTTAAGTTATGTCAACACAACGGAATTAAAATTATAATAATTATAATAACCATTTTGGAGATTTTTTGAGAATGGAGAACTTCACAGTATTCAACGAGACTCTGGAAATTTGGACTGACCGCAGTGTCGAATATAAGGTGATCAGCGTCCTCATAGTTTTCATCATATGCGCTCTCGGGATAGTTGGAAACGTGATGGTCATCCTGGTGGTCCTCACCACCAAACATATGCGGACCCCGACCAATGGCTATCTGGTTAGTTTGGCTGTCGCAGACCTGATGGTGCTGATCGCAGCCGGTCTGCCGAGCATGGCGGACAGTTTGTTCGGTTCATGGATTTTTGGACACGCAGGGTGCTTGTGCATCACATACTTCCAGTATCTAGGAATCAACGCATCCTCGTGCTCCATAACAGCGTTTACTATAGAGCGATACATCGCTATATGTCACCCGATCAAAGCTCAGTTTTTATGTACGCTCTCCCGCGCGAAGAAGATTATTTTTGGAGTTTGGGTTTTCACGTCGCTTTACTGCGTAATGTGGTTTTACCTGTCCGACATCCAACAGGTGCTCTACAAAGATGTGACTATAATCACGTGCGCTTACAAAGTGTCCAGAAACCTTTACTTACCCATATATTTTTTCGATTTTGGCATCTTTTTTGTTCTGCCTCTCACTCTTGCTACTGTCCTGTACGGCCTCATTGCAAGAATCTTGTTTCTTAATCCTCTCCCGTCGGACCTCAAGGACGACAAGAACGGGCATGACAACTTTTCCAAAGCCCAAAAGAACAAGATGAAGAATTCCAGCCGCTGTTCCAGCACAACTGCAGCATCCAGAAGACAGGTGAGTGGATCCTAAGTATTAAAACTTTTAGATTTGGAAAGAACAAAATATGCTCTAAATGTAGTATATCAGAGAAATAATAGAGAAACACGCTTTTTGTTCATTACATGAATTCTGCATGAATTGAAATACAATTGTTTATGATTAAAATACAGCAAAATTCTACATTTATTTTTTGTGCAGGTTCGATGAAATGATAAATTAGGGGATAGACCATCCATCCATATAGATAGATAGATAGATAGATAGATAGATCAGGGCCGTGCAGAGACCTTTAAAGGGGCAGGTGCTCAAAGTATAAAAAGGGCACCTGGAGCAAGACATTAAAGAGCCCCTCGGGTCCATCACCTCATTGTAGGCATCCAGTTACTTACGTAACAAGTAACAATGTCATTAATAAGACAAATAATGCATTATTCGAAGTTTTAATTGCATTTATGTTTAGTTCAGGACTCACACAATAGAATTATTAATATTTTATCACTACAAAAGGGGCTCTCTAAATAGGGCTGTGCTCAAAACATCAGTACAGCAATACTGTACTGTATATTGTGACACATTCCTTGCTTATATACATATTATTACAGAGGCTTCTAGCAGCCAATGCTGTGAAGCAGTTTTGAGAAAAAAAACGGAACATAAAAAAACATTTTAATGTTTAAAAGATTAAAAATATTTTCTTTGGACCTATTCATTTTGATTAGAAATTATTGTGTATTAAATTGTGAAACCTAAAGATTTTCTTCTCTCTGTTAAACACAATAATAAAGAACAGCTGTTATATTCAAACCTGTGTGGTCACTATTGAAAATATATGTTGCCCCTGATGTATTGTATTGTAAGATTGTAGACGGTAGGATATTAAGGCATAAAATAGCATGATTTATAATTCAGATACAGGTTCACACACAAAAAAAAATATCTTATACACCTTTATACCATTAAAAAGGATCAATCGAGCTTATCATTTATTATATTTATTTAAAACATAAATATTACTGTCTTAATTGTTTTTAGAAGGCACATTAACTTATTTCACATTTACAACTCTATGTGTTTGCTGCATAAAAACGTAGGTCTTTCCGTCCCCAAATATAAGACCTCCTAAATTATAATTAAGTATTTTCTTATTCTATTTAACATATAAAAAACTTTTTATGGCTTTAAATTTGATACAACCTAATTGAGGAGTTTTTAAGGACCTGCAGGAGCCCTCTACTTTACGATGGCCCATCGGGCAGTCCAGTTAACTATTTTGGTAGCCCGACAGGAAAACATAGTAGCCCCGGGACATCAGGCTAGCGATTTTGCGAGCTCTGCATTACATAAACAAAGAAAAAAACAGACCCAAGATGCCCATTACGTCCTTTTCTCCCCCAAAATGCAAGAACAATTCACGAAGTGAAAATGCACTTTTGTTTACATGACGACATTAACATTATCGACAGCTATTTCAGAGCAGACTACACATGCACAAGCTATAAAAAATAATATAAATACTCGTGCATAATCTCTTTTCTTCAGGTCATTCTTATAAGTAACATCAAATCTGGTGAAAACACCACTTACCAGCAGCCACGAACGTGTCTATCCTTGGTGTTATAAACGTGATCGGATTCGGATCGCCCTGAACTTCTGGGTGGGGTCGTCACGTGAGGGTCTTTCTTTTTACAGCTAAAACAATGTAAATTAATTTTACTAATAGTTCGATTGGGCAGGCTGTCGCGAATTCGTTATTTTTTTATTTTTATATTATTACCAAAAAAATAAAAAATAAAAAATCTTAACAAAAGGGCACTTTGATCACTAGTGGCCAAAAGGGCAGGTGCTCAAGCACCTGTCAGAGAGACAGATAGATGGACAGACAGATGGATAGACAGACAGAGAGGATGGACAGACAGATGAACAGAGAGGCAGATAGATGGATAGACAGACGGACAGAGCAGATGGATAGACAGACAGAGCAGATAGACTGATAGATACATAGTCAGACAGATGGACAGACAGATGGATAGACAGACAGAGCAGATAGACTGATAGATAGATAGTCAGACAGATGAACAGACAGATGGATAGACAGACAGAGCAGATAGATTGGATAGATAGACAGACAGACAGATAGATCGGACAGACAGACAGACAGACAGACAGACAGACAGACAGACAGACAGACAGACAGACAGACAGACAGATAGATAGATAGATAGTCAGATGGATGGACAGACGGAGCAGATAGATAGATAGATAGAGAGCAGACAGATGGACGGATGGATGGACACAGACAGACAAATACACAGACAGAGAGCAGATAGATAGATAGTCAGACAGATGGACAGACAGATGAACAGAGAGACAGATAGATGGACAGACAGATGGATAGACAGACAGAGCAGATGGATAGACAGACAGCAGATAGATAGATAGTCAGACAGATGGACAGACAGATGGATAGACAGACAGAGCAGATAGATAGATAGATTGGATAGATAGACAGACAGACAGACAGACAGACAGACAGACAGACAGACAGACAGACAGATTGGACAGACAGACAGACAGACAGACAGACAGACAGACAGACAGACAGACAGACAGACAGACAGACAGACAGACAGACAGACAGACAGACAGACTAGATAGATTGGACAGACAGACAGACAGACAGACAGACAGACAGACAGACAGACAGACAGACAGACAGATAGATCAGATAGATTGGACAGACGGACGGACAGACAGACAGACAGACAGACAGACAGACAGACAGACAGACAGACGACAGACAGACAGACAGACAGATAGATAGATAGATAGATAGATAGACAGACAGACAGAGAGCAGACAGACAGACAGATAGACTGTCAGACGTTATGTTTTGCACTGAACTACAGTAACTTATGAGTTTCATAACACTGTTACTGTGATTTCTTCACAAAAGGTTACAAAAATGCTGGCAGTGGTGGTTATTCTGTTCGCTGTGCTTTGGATGCCATACCGCACTCTGGTGGTGGTCAACTCCTTCCTGCAAGAAGCCTACCTGGACACCTGGTTTCTGCTGTTCTGCCGCACATGTGTCTACCTCAACAGTGCCATTAACCCTCTTATCTACAACGCAATGTCTCAAAAGTTCCGCGCCGCCTTTAGAAGGCTCTGCCGCTGCGGACGCAACGCCCAGGCGAACAAGGCAGCCTATAGTGTGGCACTAACCTACAGTGTTGCTAAGGAAACGTCAACGGTGGAAAGCACAGGGCATTTTTCAACTGAGATAGACGATTTGACACCGACAGACGAGCTGTTTCCTGATAAGAAGCTTCTGTATCCAGAAGACTGTGACTTTCGGAAGGAAACTTTCAGTCAGGCCTGATAAACTCACAACAGCTACACACACCATAAATCTTTGAATACTAGCGATCTGTCGTAACACTACACATCGAACTGCAGGGACAGCACTTTGAAATAGTCACTTTATCTTTATTTTAAAAAGTTGCAGTCAAATTCATCTTCCTATCTCGTTCACTTGCCAAACAGCTCCTTCTGAAACCAGCATTACATAAATTGCACAGTTGCATTATCTGCTAAAGTCATGATTCTTAATTAAAATTGCAGTTTACTGCATATGTAATGCAGGGTGAATTGAAGTACATATTGATTTGAAAATATCTTTAGGGGTTGCCATTGTGATTAATGAGTGGCCTTTTCCCCCTGCAGACCCCTGGGGAAAAAATGCTGAAACTGCTTTATTGTGCAGTTTCAGCTGTTACAAGAATGTTCAATGAGAGTTAACTTAGTTTACGTCCCACTGTATATAAATATATATATATATATTTATATAATACACAATGCTTACCATCTAAACTTACAATGGAAGCATAGACCATTTTTTCCGTCATTTTGACTGAAATTACCTAAATAAATTTAGACTATGTAAATTGAATGTAAATAAGCAGTTGAACGAATTAATGCATGAATAAAAAGATATAGAAAATAGATAAAATAGATATAATTTTTTTTACATTATTACATCTACAGCTTTTATTTATGTAAGATGTTTTTAGTTGAGTCATTCTCAAAGCTAATTGTAATTTATGTTCCATCAGTGACACCAACTGGACAAGGTTGCCAGGTCTGCTAAATAAAACGATCCTAATTGCTAATCAAAACTAGCCCAATCACATTTTTCCACGTTTTGAAACCACATTCTCATGGTAGGTGAGATCGCTTTAACCTGTGGACTAAAAAAATAACGTGCGGCAACAGTGTAAAAGTAGTCCAATTCTGTGGGGAAAACACAGACTTGGCAACACTCCAACTAGGATCATTGTTTCCTTACATGTTTCCTCTTGATTGCCATTGGACGTTTAAAACAAAGAGTCCCCCTCCAAAACTCAAGGTATTGGTTAAGCCAATGACACTACGTCCTGCAGCTCGAAACCTACAGAGAAATATAAAAATAAAATAAAATGCCAGAGTGTACTGTGTAGACTTTTAGGTGGAATCAGCCTATACTGCCCTCCAAAGGCAAAGTGCAGTAACTACGCCAACACTGAAGCCTTTAAAATTTTTACACCAGCTAGTCAAACATGTTGAAACTCTCGTTTCTCTGCAACAGGACACAATTTAACCAGGAGACTTTGCCACAAGACAAAACAGTTGTCACAAAGTCCATTTTAAGCCTTAACTCAATTTTGACCAAATGTGTAGTTACTGCGTTTTGCCTTTGGAGGGCAGTATAAATGCCTTACTTTTATTTAATGACCTACCTGTTCTCATGATGAAAACATACCTGTGGGAACTTTTTTGCAAGAAGCGAAATACATACCAGTAAGTACATACCACTGCAGTTTTCTCCAGAAATGAACACTAGAGGCGTCTAAACAGCGAGAACTTTCGTTTTCAAACACAGTTGTGATTACAGCTCAACTGATGGAATTGGACTTAGGATGCAGAATCCTTGGGTATGAATTCTGTCAAAAACATGATTACGAAGAGCCGAAAGATGAGAGATCAAAAAAACATGCTTAAACGGCATGATTGTGTTTTTACATCACATTCACTTTTGTTGATATTATCGGGCAGGTTCAGGTGTAGTGCAGATGGTACGGTATTTTAAAATGTGTTTAAAGTTTTAAAATACTTTATATATAAACCTTTAAACAGTTTTAAAGTTTAAAACTGTGGTGACACCTACAAAAACAATGTCACATAAAACGTACCATATGTACGTTCATTTGTTTTGTGGAAAAACAAACAAACACTCTTTTAGTGCCACCAATTTCGCATCTTGTGTAAAGGTTCCCAGAGGTACGTTTTCATCATGAGACTGGGTTGTTAATGACTTTGATCTGCATATAAAACAAAGTATTTTAAGACTTATTCAGCTTGAAATATAATAAACATGACACTTTCAAGTACAGCTTATTTAGAGTACTAAGTAAATGAATGTATGAGAAAAATACTTCACATCTGATGGATGAATCTTCACTTTCTTGTATCATAAATGGGTAGACAGCATATGATTGTATTTGTGAACCATCCTTGCTGATAAGCTAAATCCCACCACATGTGTTTGTACATGGTTTCTCATCAAATGTGGAAAAAAAAGTTGCTTATTTTCTTTATCTTAATTACAGTTGACTGTGTATTCAATTATCCTACATGGATATGTTGTGTTTTGGGTTTTGAATATAATATCTTAGTGTTGTTAATGTGAAAACTGGTCTCTGTTTTGTTTTGTTTTGATGGCTAGTCGTGTTTGCAGTCTGGTGTCAATGAGTAGGCTATTTTATTGATAGTTTAGTGGTTTTTAGAAAGTTACATAAATGTGACCTTGGACCACAACTAGTCATAAATATCACTTTGAAAAGCTTTCCGTTGATGTATGGTTTGTTAGGATAGGACAACATTTAGTCAAAATACAACTATTTGAAAATCTGGAATCTGAGGGTGCATAAAAATAAAAATATTGAGAAAATCACCTTTAGGACAAATGAAGTCCTAAGCAATGCATATTACTGATCAAAATTAAGTTTTGATATATTTACCGTAGGAAATTTTTTCATGGAACATGATCTTTACTTAATATCCTAATGGTTTTTGGCATAAAAGAAAAATCGATAATTTTGACCCATCCAATGTATTGTAATATACCTGTGCGACTTATGACTAGTTTTGTAGTCCAGGGTCACAAATGGGTCTGAAGAGATGGTTTCAAGCGTTCTTAAGTGTTAATGCATATCATATATAATTTTAAAGCTCTGTTCTGCCTAAAACAAATGTATAAAGTGTTCAGTATGTTTAATTGTGCTGTAATTGTCGTCTCAGTTTGGTAAACGCTTGCCATTATCCTTGATATACTTGTGTACTCTTGCTGAATCTTTCAATCAAACATGTTAGAATCCATATTCTAACTATTATATGTGTAGTTGCTATTTTGCATTTGTGTTATTATCCAGGGTTAAACTAAAAGAATCTATTTTAAATCCTCTTTCTGAATAAAATAAATGTACCGGCTCACGAAAGACTCATTAAGTTGAATTCATTATTATTCATTGTCTTATGAAAGTGGCGGTTTCTGAAAATCTTTTTTGATTTGCATGAATTTTCAAACACTGCTCTGCATAATGCAGCACTGATGTCTAATTGGTCTATTTAAACATAATTATTCTCTCCCTAGCACATTTCTACTGCTACATGAAGTTAACTTTCAGAAAAGTACCGACATTCATACAAAACGCCCAGCTAATCAATATAACATTGTGGCAATCGGACGAAAGGACAAACCGATTTTTTAAAGACTGACAACTGTGTTCGTATATTAACAAGCTCAGCAGAAAAAAAGATATAAAATATTAAACAGAATTCATTAAATGAGGAATAGAGGAAGGTGGCCAGTGACATTTAACATTGTGCCATTCGTCCTTGATTCAGTATTTTGGGAAGAACACTAGAGATGTTCTTGTGCTCAAGTAGATTTAAAGAGATAGCTCATCCAAAAATTAAAATTACCCCATGGTTTAGTCTAGGTGTTTATGACTTTCATAAAAAACATCCTAGCTCTTCTAAGCTTTATAGTGGTAGTGAATGGGTGTTGAGATTTTGAAGCAAAATAAAGTGCATTCATCCATCATAAAAAGTACTCCACATGCCTCTGGGGGTTAATAAAAGCCTTTTGAAGTAAATCGCTGCATTTTTGTAAGAAAAATAACCATATTTAAACCTTTATAATAATCTTGGCTTATATCAAAATCCTCAGACATTTTTCTTTACAAATTCGTTACCGGTGTTTTTTTTTTTTTTGCTCTCTCCACTGCATTTCTGCATTCGTCATTTCGCTGGAACACTACTCTTTCGTGAACATGCATACGACAGTTAGCGAAAGCTACAGATTGCAGTTTATAAAGTTTTAAATATGGATATTTCTCTTACACAAACGCATTGATTCTCTTCCGAAGGCCTTCATTAATTCCCCTGAGCCATGTGGAGTACTTTTTATGATGGATGGATGCACTTTGCTTTAAAATCTGAACACCCATTCACTGTCATTATAAAGCTTAGAAGAGCCAGGACATTTTAAATGTAACTATGATTGTATTTGTCTGAAAGAATAAAGTACACCTAGGATGGCTTGAGGGTGAGTAAACCATGGGGCAATTTGCATTTTTGGATGAACTATCCCTTTAAAAATGCCAATGTCGGCAATATAGGACTTGGTAGAGTTTTGGTCAAGCCAAACTGAAAAAAAGAGAGGAGGGAAGGAGCGGATGGTTACCAAAAATTTTAAATTGTGTCATCTAGCGTTGTTTGGATCCCACTGTTCTTTAAAATATCTTCTTTTGTATTCTGCAAAGAAAGTCACACAGGTTTGGAATGATGTGAGGTTAAGTAAATGATGACACAATATTTTTTGGGTGAACTATCCCTCTAAATATGAAAATAAGAAATATGGAAGAGTAAAAAGTGTCTAAACAATTTAGTTTGACACAGCTCTTTTGGAAACTTTGCTTTCTGCTTGTGTAAAAGGTCAAGGCTAATTTACCCCTTGCAAACGATACATTTTCTGTTTGTCCCTTTAATTACCTCTGCTTTTACCTTTTCTTTTTGCTCTTTGCACAATATTATCCACATATTATGTCCCCTGTCTGGTAATTCACGATGGTTTTAAATTTTGATTCTGCTTTTAATGAGAGTAATGGCCCTATCATCATTTAAACTTCAAATTATCTCAGACTTCATATCAAAAGTTGAAGTAAATTCGTTGTCAGATTATCCAACTCCACTGAATAAAATAAGACAAAATTACCATAATTACACAGCATTATGGTGATCATGTAACCATGACTACAACACAGCCGCCAAAATATCATGTACGTTGACCATTTGATGTCTAGACTTCGCCTAAATTGATATGTGCCATTTAAAATATCGATTGCAAACACTGACATGCATTTAATCCTGCAAAACATCAAAGAAATAAGAAGCAAGTGAAGAGATTGAAAAGGCCTGAAGTTAAACTGCCATGCTCAGAATGAAAAGAAAACAGAGGAAGTGACCATCAAAAAATATGTTAAATATTAGTACGATTTACTTAATAATACACATCAGTTCACTTGGTGGAAACATTGGAAATATATACAGTTGAAGTCAAAAGTTTACATACACCTTGCAGAGTCTGCGAAATGGTAATATTTTTAGTTTAAAAAAAGAAATCATGATTCTTAATACTGTGTTGTTACCTGAGTGATTCACAGGTGTTTTTTTGTGTTTAGTGATAGTTGTTCATGAGTCCTTTGTTTGTCCTGAACAGTTGTCCTGAACAACAGAATTTTATATAAAATATATAATTATTTAAATTACATCTGTAATTAAAAGGGGATTGGCTTTTTTAACTGAAGGGTGGGATTTTCATTCCCACAGTTACGGTTGTATTTTCTTTTATGTGTTTCTCTACAAGTGGTCCATCTCCTTCTGCTGTACTGTATCTGATAATGATAACATTTATGAATAAAAAAGGAAAATATGGAAATATTGCATTTTTGTTGGTTTTATAGGGAAAATTGAAGCCTTTTGTCCACGAGTAACAGATGCGTCAGGACAGATCCTTGTTACGCAGCTTTTTCAGAACAGCACGAAAAGAAGACATTTCATTGAGGAACACTCATTTTCTGCACTGTGCAAAAAACAGGGTCCCGTAATGGTGACCCACTCAGACGTCATCTCACTACCTGTCCACTTTAATTTGTCATTTTTGACGCAATGGAAAAAGGACTGTAGTAGATATAACTAGCTTCATGCTGTGCATTCCAACATCAAATCTAGGACAAAAGAAATCTAGACAGGCTTCAAAAGCAGCATATATGACCCTCAGAATATACTGTAAATTACACTCATTAAAGAGTAGCTCTAAATATAAACCTACAACCAGCAATTGTACAAATTGCTCAGTATAGTTGCTCTAACGGCTTTGAGGCTTGTTGAGAGAGCCATAATTTGAAACATTCAGTTTGATATGATTATCACTGTGCTACAATCTATCTGCCCTGCAGACCAAACACCTCCTGACACTGTGCTGTGTTCATTATAACAGGAACAAGCTAATTTTGTCACATCTCTTCACTCACTTACATATGTGGACATGTAAACCTATCAATGGCAGGTCACATTTCACACCGAAATTTAAACATATTGGCAAATCAAATAATGAATTTTGTGTTTATAAATTATTATTTAATTACACATAATATATAAAGTCAAAATGTTTACATACACATTACAGAATTTGCGAAATGTTAATTATTTGATCAAAATAAGATGGATCATACAAAATGCATGTTATTTTTTATTTAGTACTGACGTGAATAAGATATTTCACATAAAAGATTTACATATAGTCCACAAGAGATAAGTTCAATTTATAAAAATGCCCCAGTACAAAAGTTTACATACACTTGATTCCTAATACTGTGTTGTTACCTGAATGATCCACAGCTGTGTTTTTTGTTTAGTGCTAGTTGTCCCCAAAGTTTTGTGCAAATCTGTAATGGAAAAGCGCCTAGTGACTGTATGATTATAAGGAATTTAGGAACTCAACTATTACAGAAGGTTCAAACGCTCACTGACGCTCCACAAGGAAACACAATGCATTAAAAGCCGGTGGTGAAAACTTTTTGAATCTGAAGATCAGGGTAAATTTAACTTATTTGGTCTTCTGGGGAACATATATGTATCTTCTGTAGCTTCTGAAGGGCAGTACTAAATGAAAAAAATATGATATTTAGGCAAAATAAGAAAAATGTACACATCTTCATTCTGTTCAAAAGTTTACACCCTTGGCTCTTAATGCATCTTTTTTCCTTCTGGAGCATCAGTGAGCATTTGAACCTTCTGTAATAGTTGCACCTAAGTCTCTCAGGTGTCCTCGGTGTGAAAAGATGGATCTCAAAATCAAACAGTCAATGTTGGAATGGATACAAATACACAAAAATGCTGAAAATTCACAGAATTTGTGGGTCCTGAAGGATTTTTCTGAAGAACAGCAGGTTCAGCACAAACAAGGGACTCATGAACAACCATCACGAAACAAACAAAAAACAGCTGTGGATCATTCAAATAACATACAGTACTAAGAATCAAGTGTATGTAAACTTTTGAACAGGGTTATTTTTATTTTAACTATTTTCTCTTGTGGACTGTGTAAATGTCTTTTTATGATCTTTTTCAGGTTAGCACTAATTAAAAACCAACATGCATTTTGTTTGATCCCTCTTATTTTTATCAAATAATTAACATTTTTCAGATTCTGTAATGTGTATGTAAACTTTGGTATATATGATATACTGTACTGTATATATGATTTCTTGCTAATAAAATCATAATGCATAATAACAATAATAACAATTAAATACAATAAATAATGTTAATGACAAAAAAAAGAAAGAAGTTGATATCCTTAACACAGTCTTGGACATATTTCTGTCAGGTTTCTTGAGATTCATCCAAGAATGTTGAATCTCAAGTGGAACCTCTTTAGTGTTTCGGACTACATCCAACAAGATGCTATTAAAACATTAAATCATTTCATTAGACAGAACACTGTGCCAAAGCTCACAGTTTGGTTCAATTTCATTGTTCCCCTTTGTTCACACATTTTCTCCCCAGACGTAATTATTTACGAGATGGA
Source organism: Garra rufa (assembly GCF_049309525.1). Classification (NCBI taxonomy): domain Eukaryota; kingdom Metazoa; phylum Chordata; class Actinopteri; order Cypriniformes; family Cyprinidae; genus Garra; species Garra rufa. The sequence continues at coordinate 30,949,389 of NC_133377.1, forward strand.
TATGATCTACTGCAGAAATAAAGGGCTGTATTTATATTAATTTGGCTTTGGTGTCACTTACAAAAACCTGTGATGAAGTTGCATTCTCTCTTCTTTTACCACAGAACAAGACCTTATTTTATTACACAGCATATTCAGTCTGAAATTAATAGGCTAGAAAATAAGTTGTTCTTGAGATTAATACATCCATTACAGCTCCTTTTCATACCTCATTTATTCCTGCTTCTCTCTTTTCATCCTTCTCATCAGTTCATAGTTTTTCCTCGCTCTTTCCCCTAAGCATCTCACATCTAAAATAACAATTTATCATGACATGCAGTTCTACAACCCACAGCTAATCAGCTCATTTTCAACCGCAGCCAAAAGTACAAAACAACAGTGTTCATTTCATGAGCTAGACCACCAAATAACTCAAAGGTTAAAGGACTAGAAGATTCTTGTATATGATTGGCTTGTATTTCAGTAAATTGGTCATAAAATATCAAGACAAGCACAGTCTGCTTAAATAAGCTATTCTGAAAACACTCCTAAATTTCCTCAAGAAGAATTGCTTAATATAAACCACGGCTCAAACAAAAGATCTCAGAACACTTAAGTTGTTACTTGGAATTGCTACTTACATCTGAATATTTACACCACTGTATTCATCTACTGTTGTGAGTTTATGACGAATGACAAAAATTTAAACAAATACAAAAGGGCGCACACATTTTTTCCTATTATGTATGATGATCTAGTTAAACATTATCAAAACTGTGGTATAATTATGTTTTTTAACGTTTTTGAAAAAAAGTCTCTTATGCTTATCAGTATGCTCGACCACATTTATTTGATCAAATATACAGTAAATTAGCAAATCAACATATTAGAATGATTTCTGGAGAATCATGTGACACTGAACACTGGAGTAGCTAATGATGATTTGCCATCACGGTAATAAATAACATTTTAAAGTATTTAAAAATTGCATTTTAGGCATTTTAAATTGTAATAACATTTCACAATATTACTGTACTTTTGATCAATCTGCAGTCAAAAACATGTAAAAATATGTAGTGTTTAACTCTTACAATGTTGTTTTGTCACATCAATATGGAAGCCCGCTTCTGCCACTGAATACTTTTTTTTTTAAGTATTGTGACGTTTTATTTCACATTTCTGGCTTTTCTTTTAGAATTGCATGATATAAACTTAAAATTTAGATTTTTTTTTTTTCATAAAAATTGTGAGATATAAACTCGCAGTTGTTATAAAGTTATAAAGTCAGAATTACATGATATAACCTTGCAATTGCAACTTATAAAGGCAGAATCCTGACTTTTTTCCCCTCAGAATTGCGAGATGTAAACTCAAAATTCTAAATAGTGGCTTTATTACTCGCAATTTTGACTATTTTTAAGAAAAAAAGTCACAACTGCGAGTTATTTCTCAAAATTGAGAGTTCATATTTCAATTCTGAGGAGGAATGAAATCAGAATTTGGAGTTTGTATCACGCAATTCTGACTTTATACAGGTCCTTCTCAAAAAATTAGCATATTGTGATAAAGTTCATTATTTTCTGTAATGTACTGATAATCATTAGACTTTCTTATATTTTAGATTCATTACACACATTTGAAAGTAGTTCTAGCCTTTTATTGTTTTAATATTGATGATTTTGGCATACAGCTCATGAAAACCCAAAATTCCTATCTCAAAAAATTTGCATATTTCAACCCGACCAATAAAAGAAAAGTGTTTTTAATACAAAAAAAAGTCAACCTTCAAATAATTATGTTCAGTTATGCACTCAATACTTGGTCGTGAATCCTTTTGCAGAAATGACTGCTTCAATGCGGCGTGGCATGGAGGCAATCAGCCTGTGGCACTGCTGAGGTGTTATGGAGGCCCAGGATGCTTCGATAGCGGCCTTAAGCTCATCCAGAGTGTTGGGTCTTGCGTCTCTCAACTTTCTCTTCACAATATCCCACAGATTCTCTATGGGGTTCAGGTCAGGAGAGTTGGCAGGCCAATTGAGCACAGTAATACCATGGTCAGTAAACCATTTACCAGTGGTTTTGGCACTGTCAGCAGGTGCCAGGTCGTGCTGAAAAATGAAATCTTCATCTCCATAAAGCTTTTCAGCAGATGGAAGCATGAAGTGCTCCAAAATCTCCTGATAGCTAGCTGCATTGACCCTGCCCTTGATAAAACACAGTGGACCAACACCAGCAGCTGACATGGCACCCCAGACCATCACTGACTATGGGTACTTGACACTGGACTTCAGGCATTTTGGCATTTCCCTCTCCCCAGTCTTCCTCCAGACTCTGGCACCTTGATTTCCAAATGACATGCAAAATATGCTTTCATCCGAAAAAAGTACTTTGGACCACTGAGCAACAGTCCAGTGCTGCCTCTCTGTAGCCCAGGTCAGGCGCTTCTGCCGCTGTTTCTGGTTCAAAAGTGGCTTGACCTGGGGAATGCGGCATCTGTAGCCCATTTCCTGCACACGCCTGTACACGGTGGCTCTGGATGTTTCTACTCCAGACTCAGTCCACTGCTTCCGCAGGTCCCCCAAGGTCTGGAATCGGTCCTTCTCCACAATCTTCCTCAGGGTCCGGTCACCTCTTCTCGTTGTGCAGAGTTTTCTGCCACACTTTTTCCTTCCCACAGACTTCCCACTGAGGTGCCTTGATACAGCACTCTGGGAACAGCCTATTCGTTCAGAAATTTCTTTCTGTGTCTTACCCTCTTGCTTGAGGGTGTCAATGATGGCCTTCTGGACAGCAGTCAGGTCGGCAGTCTTACCCATGATTGCGGTTTTGAGTAATGAACCAGGCTGGGAGTTTTTAAAAGCCTCAGGAATCTTTTGCAGGTGTTTAGAGTTAATTCGTTGATTCAGATGATTAGGTTAATAGCTCGTTTAGAGAACCTTTTCATGATATGCTAATTTTTTGAGATAGGAATTTTGGGTTTTCATGAGCTGTATGCCAAAATCATCAATATTAAAACAATAAAAGGCTTGAACTACTTCAGTTGTGTGTAATGAATCTAAAATATATGAAAGTCTAATGTTTGTCAGTACATTACAGAAAATAATGAACTTTATCACAATAATTTTTTGAGAAGGACCTGTAACTGCAAGTCTGTATATTAAAGAATCAGAATTGTGAGTCTATATCTTGCAATTTTGACTTTATTTCTAAGAATTGTGACTTTTTTTTCTCAGAATTGCGATGTCTTTATATGTGATTGCGAATTTATATCTCAATGCTGAGAAAATAAAAAGTCTTAACTGCGCTTTTGTATCACGTAATTCAGACTTTATAATTCACAACTGCAAGTTTACATCTTACAATTCTAAAAAAAATTTCATTATTTCTCAGAGTTGTGAGGTTGTCTCGCAGTTCTGACTTTATAACTCACAATTGCGAGTTTATCTTAATTCTGAGAAAAATGTCTGACCTGGGGGTTTGTCTCGCAATTCTGATTTTACAACTCGCAATTGCCAGTTTATATCTCACAATTCTGAGAAAAAAAGTCAGAATTGTAAGTTTATATCTTGCAGTTTTGACTAGGGATGCACCGAATCCAGATTTTTGGGGTTCGGCCGAATACCGAACCCACTATTTAAGATTCGGCCGAATCCGAAAACCGAATCCTACTCGCATCCTTATTCCGTTAACACAGTAAAACACATTAATGAAGTAAACAACGTCCACAGCAGTGTATTTATATTTCATTTTATTTTATTTATTTTATAAACTGAATAAAAAATAATCTATCATTTTTCCAATTCCTGCATGAATGGCTTTAGCTCGTGTGTGATCTGAGGACCACTGTTTGTAAGGTGTAGGGCTAGCAAAGCTAGTAATGGTCGTCTGGTTATCACACGTTTTTAGTTGTGACTGTCCAGCTGCCGTACCTGAAGTTGCTGCATTTTGGCTGCTGTCTGTAGATTCCTTCAAGCACAACTCGTATTCTTTTGGATGTTTTAGACGCAAATGTTTTAACATCGGCGATGTTGTGTACTGCTTAGGGTCCTTGCCACCACGAGACAAATTGGCATTGCAAATTGAACATAAAGCTCGACTTGAATCGCCTTCTTTTGGTTGAAAGTACTGCCAAACAAAACTTTTTTTGCTTACGAGTTCCATTTTCAGATTCTTACAGCCTACTACATTCGAACGGGTCCTATGTAAACACCTTCACGTAATCAACGGCCGTGTGACGTTGTAGTGTAAGTCTAGGGTTCGGTTTCGGTGGAAAATAAATCTAAGGTTCGGCTGAAACCGAACCCCGTCAAAAAGCCCAGGATTCGGCCGAAATCCGAATCCGAATCCTGGATTCGGTGCATCCCTAGTTTTGACTATTTCTCAGAATTGTGAGTGTATTTTTCAGAAATGCTAGTTTATGTCTTGCAATTCTGACTTTATATAACTTGCAATTTTAAGTTTATATCTCACAATTGTGAGAAAAAAAGTCAGAATTGCTTGTTTGTATCACGCAATTCTGATTTTATAACTCACAACTGCAAGTTTATATCTGACAGTTTTGACTATATCTGACAGTTTTGACTACAATTTCACAATTCTGAGAAAAAAAAAGTCAGAATTGTGAGTTTATATCTTGCAATTTTGACTATATCTCAGAAACGCTACTTTATTTCTCAGAGTGAGTTGTCTCTCAATTCTGACTTTATAGCTGCAAGTTTATATCTCAATGCTGAGAAAACAAATGTCTGAACTGCGAGTTTGTATCACACAATTCTATAGTCTATGACTATAACTCACAACTGCAAGTTTAAATGGCACAATTCCAAAAAAACTGCAGAATTGTGAGTTTAATTGTGTTTCTTATTTTGGAATTGTGAGACATAAACTCGCAATTCTGAGAAATTGTTAAAATTGCGACTTTATGTCTCGCAATTCTAAAAAAAATAATTGAGTTTATCTTGCAATTTTGACCCCATAATGCAATTTATATTTCGCAATCTTTGTGAGTTTGTAGGCTATCACGCAATTCTGACTTTTCAGTCAGAATTGTGAGACGTAAACTCGCAATTATGATAAAAAAAGTCAGAATTGTGAGATAAAAAGTCGCAGTTACACTCTTAAAAATAAAGGTGCTTCACGATGCCATAGAAGAACCTTTTTGTCTAAATGGTTCCATAAAGAACCTTTAACATCTGAAGAAACTTTCTGCTTCTCAAAAGTATCTTTATGGCCAATAAGGTTCTTCAGATTATAATAAGCTAAGCAAGAAATGGTTCTTTAAAGAACCTTTGACTGAATGGTTCTTTGTGGAACCAAAAATGGTTCTTCTATGGCATCGCTTGAAGAACCTTTTGAAGCACCTTTATTTTTAAGAGTGTACCTTTTATTTTTTATTCAGTGACGGAAACAGGCTTCCACACATCAATGAGAGTGAAAAATGGAATTTAATCATATTCAGAAGTCTTCGCTGCTGCTGGTGTTTATAGTGAGTCCCTGAAGTTGACAGCACCATAAAGCAGAACGCCTACCAAGGTTATTTTATTAACATCTCCGGTAACTCCCTTTGAAACCCTACGTTGAGAGTGAAGCCAAGCAGCCATTTTGCATCCAAAACAGAAATGCATTGCAAAATGAGCATGTTTGTGCCCAAGGGTAAGCTAATGCATTCCAGAAATCCATATAATGCAATACAGAGCAGTACCTTATCGACTGGCCCTCAGGTATGTTTAGACTCTTACAGTCTTTTACAGAGTTTAACCATTAATTGATATAGAAACTTAAAGTTAAATGGGTTATTTATATTTCTCTTTCTAACAGTGTTGTCGGTGTTCTAGAACACTAACGCACGGGACACATCCACCTCGTTCGACTCTCTAGACGAGAGTTTAATCCTTTAGGATTGTTCTGTAATAATACATGAAGAGAGATGCGCATTCAAAGCGTATACTACAGGTGGCGAATTCAAAGTGGGAAAACAAGGGCACGCGAGCTGATGAGCCGTTCCCAGGGTGTATAAATATATCAACACCTGAGAGAAGCTCACTCGCTTTGTTGTTAATAAATTCAGTGCTTGCCAAACACGGTGTGCAGTGGTAAGACACCGACCTCCAAAACGCCTTCCGGAGAATAGTTCATCCATTAAGCAAATGTAGGCTATTTCCTGTGGTTATGTAGTGTCTGCTTTTCTGTTTACCAATGTCTTGTGACGTCATTCTGCTTCAAAATGACCATGGTTGCTTTGTACATAGATAAAGAGTTTCTAAAATAAAACCACGACAGGACTGGAAAAAATGGGAGAGAATAAAAAAGAAAAAAGAGAATAAGGCTGCGTTCTTATGAAAGATCCTTGTTATTGGGCAGACATGAGCCACTGTCACACATCTTTCTCATGTCATGAGGTTCAAGGGTCCCATATAAAATGGCACTTGAGAAGATGGATCTCATCTCGACCACATAAAGATTCTTTTGAAACAGACCAATGTGCCTTGAACACACTAGAACACAAAAATGAAGCATTTTCCAAAATGGTCTTGGGGATACTGCAGTCCAAGTTTAAAGTAAACAGTTCAGTTTGTCCATAACTGTGCTCTAAAATGCTATCCACCTTATTTTTCAACACGGAAGTAAGCTGTTTACTGTGAATGGGTGAGACTTCTGGTTCATTAGCCACTGTAGGGAAATAGCAGGAGGAATAACAAAATGCACTGAACTAAAAAAAAAACAGTTTGCATTACAAACCAGTGTGTTCATAATTAAGATAATACATTAAAATAATATGGTGAGACACACCAGTTACAATATCAAGCAGCAAAACAAGTTTTGTACAGCTAAAAAAAGTTGGAAGCATGAGACCAGAAGCCAGAAGCATTAAATTTACAAATGGCCAGATCCAATCTTATGGGAAAAATTAGGTGGATTGGCCTACACAAAATTCATAAATAATTAAAATATCTGAAATATATAATAGTTTAATATTAAATGTATACATATGTCTGCAAATCAAATGATTTGCAATCCACGCTCTGAAGTTCAGATCTTAATCAAATGATTTGCGATCCGCACACCGAAGCTATAAGCTTAAATAGCTATAATATATAAATGCATGCCTAAAAAATTACTGGAATTTTTTATTAATTAAACAGTCTGTTAATTATTCCTTGCTAAATGTATGTTTGTACACAGCCTTTACTCATGTACGAGCATCACCTGATACAGACTGTCCATGTACACCACAGTCAGAAAGCAACATCTCCACATGCATTAAAAGAAACTCACAGATCTTCCTCTCAGCTGTCCAGTGATTCTGGTGCAGATAATGAATCCAAACATCACAGGCTAATTTAATCACAAACACATGATTTAATCTGAGGCCTGAACAAATAAGGTTCACCTCGCTAAACAAAACAGCCGAGACAGATCTATCTCCCAGGCGTATCTCTTTGGATCCTGACAAATTGTATTTGAAAGGGCCGTAACACAGGGTGAAAAACAAACATGCAATAGTCTGAACAGACATAAAGGAGATTAACTGCAGAACCAAGGAAAAACATAAGAGACTGTAAGAATATGTTGCTTGGTGTTTCCGTTTACAGGATGTATATGTACTTTGAAGGAAAGTCTAAATTTAATCTCTTTTTTTTTAACAAATCATAAAAATCAGTTGATGATAAATGATAACTAACATTCTCCTTTTACTACAGGCCTAACAAAATGTTCTAACCTTTAAAAATGTTGCAATAATAAATTCATATAGACAAAAATGAGACGTCTAGACGTCTGGCAGAAAGAAAAATAATAGCCATGTGTTCTTGTGATTTGTAACAAGATGAAGTAATCAGTAACGGGGGGATACTGATTTGACATATTAGAGGGGAACGATTTAATGCAACGTTATTTTGGCCATGTACCTTTCCTATATATACTGCTGTATCTTTGTTGCTGGTGGGATTCTCTGTGATTGAGACGAGATCCTCTGGCCATGATTAAAAGCATATTCAAAGGCATCGTCTGGTGTCTGTCTGGTTACTGCTGTGCAGAAGGTATTAGGGAACATTAGAGATCTTAATCCCAAGTGATAATATTCATGGGGGCAAGACATTGTCTGACTCAGAGTGAGACTCTCTTAGGCACTGGGTAGCTGTAATTCTTTTCAGAATTGTCTGAAAATCGAGCTTTGCAGTTAGAAAAGTCAACTTCAGTATAATTTCAGTGTCGGGAGAAACAGCTCAACTTAAGTCAGGTGCGTAGGGGAATTTCTACCACAATTTTTGGCGAGCCAGCCAGGAGTCGAACCTAGAATTTTCTGCAAACAAGTATAACTTTTTATTAGGAAGTAAAGTGGGAGAGAGAGAGGGGAGAGTCAGGAAAAGGTCCACGAGCTGGGATTCAAACTGATGGCAGAAGCGACACGGCGCTGTATGTCAGTGAGCTACCCATGAGGCTATTGCCGCTGATGTATAACAATTAAATTATTATTTTTTAAAGAAGTCTCTTCTCATCACCAAGCCTGCATTTATTTGATCCAAAGTACAGCAAAAACTTCTGAAATATTTTGACCATTTAAAATAACTGTTTTCTATTTGATTATATTTTTAGAATATATATTATTATTCCATGTGATTATAAAGCTAAATTTTTAGCATGATTACTCCAGTCACATGATCCTTCAGAAATCATTTCTGATTTTCGGCTTTAAAAAAAAAAAACATTTATCTAAGGACATTTTTTATCAGGTTTCTTTGAAGAACAGAACTGAAACATAAATCTTTTTTACCATTATAAATGTCAATCACTTTTGATTAATTTAAAGCATCCTTGCTAAATAAAAATATTCTATAATATAAATTCTATAATTTATTTCCCACCAAAAAAAAAAAAAAAATTATACTGACTCCAAGCTTTTGAATAGTATAGTGTATAATTTTACAAAAGCTTTTTATTTCTGATAAATGCTGATCTTGAATCAGCAAAGAAAAAGAAAAGTAAAAAGAAAATAATAAGAAGAAAATCAGCATATTAGAATGATTTCTAAAGAATCATTTGACACTGAAAACTTGAGTAATGATGCAGAAAATTTAGTTTTTAACACAGGAACAAACATATATATTAAAATAAATACAGGTTTAGTGAGCAGAAGAGACTTCTTTAAAAAAACATTAAAGATGCTACTGTCCGAACACACAAACACATACACGTACATACACAAATACATGCTTATATAATAAAATGCTGAATAAATATATACATTTATGGAGATTTCTTAACATAATTCAAGTATTATTAAATTATTGTTTTTAACTTATTACTAAACTATTTTAAATGATTAAATTACTATTTTAAACATATGATACAGTAATTCAGGCAATTTTCTGAAATGCGTCACACCTGCCTTTCCAATTTTGATGCAGTCTCATGGCATTTGGTATCTGTTGATCTTTGACTGCTGACTCATGTCTGGCAAAATAATTGCTTTGTCAAAAAGGGTCGCAGGTGTGTTCTGATGGGGTTGTGGTCTGCAGGGAACAAAACAATGGTAAGTGTAAATACTTTCTAACTTCTGCATTGACTGTGGTCGAAATGTAAAAAAAAAAAAAACTCTCTAAGAGTGGAAAACAGACGGAGTCTTACAGATGCTTATTTATTTTATGTATCCGTTTTACATTCTAATGGAATGCAATGTAACATTCATGCGATTGATTGTGTCTCTGGAGGACATACGAGCCATTTCAATCCTAATGTTTTACATATAAAGACAAATACATACACAGACACGCCGATACATAAGAGAAGTTCATACCAACTTGGTCTTGAAATATGAGTCATGTCATACCAATCCTGACCAACCTTGGAGCAGAAGTGTCAATTCATCCAGCAGAAATACTGGAGAACCTTAATTGTTCACTTTCAGCACAAACAGGTTCTTTGCAGTCAGGACAAATAGTCTTTCGTTAGTGGCCCTGAATCCAAGTACGGGGTCATTGGTGTCCAGGTTGGCTACCTGTTGTTTGGCGACCTGCCCGACCTGCCGACCCTGTTTCCGGTTGAAGAGCACCGTGTCGACCGGCGAGGGCTGCCGGTAAATGAACACACGTCTGAGGCACTCGCAAAGAGCAGCGTAGGAGAAGTTGGGGGCACAGGTTGCAAACTTTTTATCACGTTTTGAAGCTTGAACGTAACCTGAATGGAAATAAGAATCAAGACTTTGAGATCGTTTTACACCTAGTTCTTCTTATACACAATGTCTAATTGCACATTAGGATGGAAAAAAAGAAAGCTGGTCGCCTCAGGTTGTAGAAACACTATGAGAAGGAAGTTTAAAAGTTTGACATTTCATTATTTACAAATAACTGGCCTTACCGAGTGCATTAAATGTTGAAATGTGCTCCCATATATCATTGTCCTGGTTAGGACGGGGCTGCCAGAGCAGTGCATCAACATCATGCCGTAAGCAGAAAGCTGGCATCTCAGATGGATCAATATGCACGGAGAAAAGGAACTGGTGGCTTCCAAGGCTCACCTAAAGTTCAGGAAAAAGCATGTAAATTATTCTAAATGATCTGTCTAAACAATAATAAAAAAAAAAAAAAAAAAAAAATGTCCACTATAGTATCAACCCATTCAAAAGTTTCAATATGACTTTTTAACGTATTTGAAATTAGTCTGTTATGCTCACCGAGGATGCATTTACATGATCAAAAATATAGAATTAACGGTAAGATTTGAAAATATTATTACAACTTAAAGATTTATTTTTCGGCATTTTTTGCCTTTATTGAGATAGGACAGATCAGAAGTGACAGGAAACAAAGTGGGAGAGAGATGGGGGGCGGGATCGGGAAAGGTCCTCGAATCGGGATTCGAACACGGGACGCCCAGAGCACAATGGTGCCGACATATTATTACAATTTAACTGTGTATCATATTATATATTTTAAAACATAATGTATTCCTGTGATTGCAAAGCTGAGTTTGCAGCAGCCATTACTCCAGTTGTCAGTGTCACGCTGATTTTGTACTCCAGAAACTTTTTTTTTTTTGGATTGTAAGCAAGGTTGAATATTCTTATGGAAAGTGTGTTTTTCTCCAGAAAAACAGCATTTATTACAATAATCAAAATCAGTTATGTTCCAACCTACAAATATGCTTATATATTGACTTTTTATAAATTGGATAATTAGTCTGGACAGTTTATCATTTATAAATAAACTTGTTTTAGAAATGTCTAAAGCATATGTAAAAGACCAACTCTGCTTATAAAACCTATATTCTCTGTGTTTCACATTGATCTTCTCAGTAAAAATTGAAGCTGGCAAGTTAAACGGATATGAATGGATAGTGCATTCTTTTGAGTCAATTTGTTCATTGTACTGTCTGTCTGTTATGCCATCACTCTAGCAGAAAATGAAATGAGAAAGGAAACAATCTCCATACATATTCTCATAAAAAGAGCCAATTATGAGGCGCTCATCTGAAACAACAGCAGGATTGAAACGTCAGGAGTAAACAACAGCAATGCAAGATGGTAGCAGCTGTAAGTCAACCAACATTATCGTCACATACTTGATGTAAAATGTCTTTCTTGTTATGAATCACAACCATTTTCATGTTGTACTGAAAATGATAAGTGTTATGACTTCTCAGTGACGTCTTTGCACCCCTGCACTATACACTTGCTGGCTGCCAACATATCTTTAAAAATGCAATTTTGAAAATCTCATCTTTCACTGCTCACTGGTAACTGCATATTAAATTTAGAGCAGTAAGCGGGAGCCATTATTCACAGCTGGTGACAGCTTCACATGCTTAAATGCATCTTAAAATTGCCAACACTGTCGTTTAGACATAAAACAAGCTAAATTACCTCTATAAACCTGTCTCTACAGATCTGCTTTTGGTATTGGTTTAATTACTTGAGTTCTCAAAAATATGTATCAATTTAGAAATATAATGAGTGATGCTACATTACAGTAAAACTTTGGATGTCAAATGTTTAAACATTTCCTGCATAAACAGGAAACTCTAATGGTAGTGGTAGATTGTAAGATGGCGAGCCACTATAAAGTGACTTAACCCTGTGACAGGAAGTTTTCCAGATGAAGGGCAAAGGGATGACACTTTCAGCCACTGCAAGAAGTCCCACAAAAAGGGTTCCTATGTTGTGCACACATAAACTTCTGTATATATATTTTTTTTTATTTTGCATACTCACAAAGTGCATTTTTGACAATAACTAAAGAATCACTAAACAGCTGCTATGAACATTTATTTTCATTAAATTCTTAATTTTCTATTCTTAAAAACTAAACAGGGAAAAAAAATTGGATACAAAGCCAACTTCTCTAGGCTGTAATTATAAGGGGATGCTGAAACATGTTCCTGTATTGTTTATGAGAGCGAATGTAACTGACCTCATTGATGTGCATGTTTATGGCCTCAACAGCAGCGAACACAAAAGAACAGGAGGACTGGTAATGAAACACATCTTAAAATAAAGGCCCTTAAAACCTTTGTTTCATTATGTTCAGAGTTAACACTTGTTACTGTTTGTTAGTCTCTCAGTGAGAGGTTGAAATGGTTATGGCTCTCCACAAATGGGCACCTGGCTGTGCCAGAACTGCTTCACAAGAACATCACAGAGTCTCATGTTTAATTCATGAACGCAGCAGTTGTGAAGAGCTCAACAATAAGGATTTTTTTTTTTCTGGCTTGTAATACAGATTTTTACTTGACGTACCAAAAAACAGCCAGCTAGATAACCTTACCTTGTTGTAAAAACTGATATCAGCAGAATTAGCAACACCAAATGATTAATACATCACAGCTAACAAGAAAAGAGAAAAAAAATGTAATTGATTTTTTAAACTTTTTTTTGGTTTTTGATTCTCGAAAGTTTTTTATATATATATATATATATTCTCCATTGTAAGCTTGGTTATTTATTGGGTTTTAGTTAGATATTTAGTCATTTTTATTTGAGTAATTTTTGGTCATTTAGTTGATTGTGTTTTTTTTTTCCTGTCATTTTTAATTTTTTTTTTTTAATTTCAGTTTTAGGTTTAGTAGTATACTAAGTTGCCTTTTCAAATAGATGACAAAATAAGTTCATATTTTTAATTTTATTTTTTATTAAAATTGTATCTTTGTACTTACCTTGCTGTAAAAACTTCTTGTGTACATACATACATATACATATACATATATATATATAT
>NC_133377.1:30963075-30984801 GCF_049309525.1 Garra rufa
GGTTGGGAGTGACGAGTATTGTAGGTGTTGAGAGTATTCTTTTCTTTAAAAGATTTTCTCTTTTTTATGTTAATTTATATGTATATTTTGTACAATCTTTACATGCATAATTAAAAAAATATATATTTATTGTGTGAAAATTATTTATTTAAATTATCCAAACATTAAAGGTCATTGCACACAGAGTCAGAAATTTTCACACGTTAAAAAATAAATATAACCTCATGTTGTATCAATCGAGTTTACACACTGCCTCCGAAACTTTCGTCCGTCATTAAAAAAATTCTGATCAGGTTTAATTTTCTGCATATTCACATCCATAGCAAGCAGTTTAATAGGAAAGGATGACGAATACGAAAAAAACAAACAAAAAAAAAAACACATGAAAATTTCTGACTCAGTGTGCAATGACCTTAAGACTCCCACAGCTAAAAAATAAAGTTTTTTTTTTAATCTGCCAAAAGTTAATAAAAGAAACTGACCAGGTCTTCAGCAGTGAGATACGAGAGCCTCTGTTGAAGCTGTGATTTTTGTTCATCATTCATTAGGTATTCTCCTCTCCGGTTTCCCAGAATCACCTCGGACCACAGCGGGCCTTCACTTCGCTTCTGTAGACTGACCTCCAAACTGCACAAACAAAAACTCGAAATAATTAGAAAAAACGGATCACACACCATTTTTACAGTGCATCACAAGTTAAATATTTTAACTTCCTCAATACTTCTTGATAAAGTCATTTCCCATCTCACAGATCACTGAATAAAATCAAATTTTGCTTTACGGTGTTGACAGTTCTGTTATAAATAAAGAACTCAATCAAAATTCATTCTGGGTTTCCCTTTGAACTCTGTGTACAAGTACTATAAAGAATGGAACATTTCCAATCTATTCGATTGCATCTGATAAAAACAATTCCTTTTATATATTCCATTATATTGTATATATGCCTCATAATCCGCCTTGGGTTCCCATACAAATGCAAATAACAGCTACAATGACTGCAAAAAACAACAGACAGAAAACATAAACATGCATATAAACACTCAAATCTGAACTCAGACAGCGTCTGGCTCACACACTCAAGAGCACAAGAGGGGCCATCAGGGGCCTCTTATTAAAATCAAGGATCTGGAAACACAGCCGAGAGGACAGAGAACAATGTGGAGGGAGGGGTTGTTTTGAGTCTCAGGAGGAGGTGGTGAACGAGACGTGAGGTGATGTTTATTAGAAAAAGGAATGGACAGCGGATGAGCGGAAAGGATGTGAAAATTCAAATCAGATGAACAACTAACACCCTAATCATGTTTTTGAGAAATGACTACTTTGTAAAACCGTTCGCATCTCAACACGTGCGATGAATGTGTACAGAGGCACAGTGGCAGCTCACACCTCTCATAAACATACAACACTGTGGGCGGTTGTTCTCCATATGCGTTGCTTCGGCTCAGTGTTTGCCAAAATCCTCTTGTGCATATTATACACAATACATTTAGTCCTTGCCAGAACATAATGTGAAACATCAACAGTTCGTAAGCTTTTATAACATTTAGAAAACTGTTGAACGCAACTTTCAAGAAAATTGTCATTATTTACTCGCCTTCATCTTGTTCCAAACCTGTATGACTTTTTCCTCAATGGAACACAAAATTAGATGTTTAGCAGAATTTCCAGTCTGCAAATTTTCATATTGTGATCAGCTCCAAATAAGAACATAAAACTGGACCATATGACTTTAAGGATTTTGTTCAGTCAGGCCAGTGGTATTTTCTTTTATGACAAAAGAATGTTTTTGGTTTTAAAAATTATAAAATGTGGCCACGATTTAACTAAAACAACAAAACAAATTAACTAAAGTGGCCAATAAGGGAATGCATTAATAAAATGTGACCATAATTTAACTAAAATGACAAAACAAATGAATAAAACATGGATTTATCTAGAGCCGTCACTAACGATTATTTTGGTAATCAAGTAATCGATTATTCTGACGATTAATCAAGTAATTGGATAATTAGAATTCATTTTAATTTTAAATTAAAAATAGACCCAAGCGAACAATAGCCTTTAAAATATCTTAAAATGCATATATATTAGCAATGAGGTAATGAAAATTTGTTAAAAAGTATCAAAAACAAGTAATCATATGGTTTTATTGAACAAAGCTGTTAAATTACATAGAGTATAATAAACAATAGAATTAATGTACATTATGCATTATAACAAATGGCTGCAGAGGGCACCAACAGCCTGACGACTGGCTAAACAACATTTAATTCAAATGTCTGCTTATTCTTTATTATTTGGCCATTTCTTTACAAAAGAAATGCTGCAGCCACTGTAATTTCTTAAATATGTGGACTTCAAAACATGCTAACTCAGACTTTTTATTTTGTGTAGGTTTAAAACGTACAAATATGATGAAATGGCACTCCTAGATGAACATTACAATAAACTCAAACTCACAGCAATAAGCAGAGATGGAGTTTGAGCCGCTCCACACATGTAATAACAATAGTTTGTGTGGAGCAGCATTTACTTTCAAATGCAGAAAAGGTTCTTTATATTTTTAAAACGGTTCTTTTAGGTACTGTTCACTGAAAGGTTCTTTGGGGAACAAAAAATGGTTCTTCTATGGCATCACTGGAAAAACACCCTTTTGGTACCCTTATTTATACCTACACGCATGTAAATAATTAAAGTGCATATATTAAACCTGCATCGCATATATTTATTCAATTGAATCGCAGCGTTTGTGGACTGACAATAGCATCATGGTTATGTTTTTAAAGTCAAGGATTTTTTTTAAATCGAGTTCTCAAATTGAAACGAGGAATCGCGACAGATTTATAATTCCATTTTAGGATACTTTTTGGACTTTTAGTGCAAGACATCTCCTTTTTGTGTTCTACAAACAAAGTCATACAGGTTTGAAAGGAGATCAGGGTGAGTAAATTACTGTGGAATTTTAGGGTAAAATTATCCCAAAAACACAAGTTGCTCCAAGGAGATTATCCCACATAACATTTATAATTTAGTGATTTTTTTTTTGTCATTTTAGAATATTTTTTGGACTTACAGACAGTATAAATTAGTTTTAGTCTGGACATTATGCAAAACATCTCCTTTTTGTGTTTTACAAATAAAGTCACACAGGTTCGAAACAAGATCAGTAAGTTTCTATGTAATTTTAGGGTAAAATTATTATATATTTTTTCCAATTCTAGCATTTTCAATTCAAAACATTATCGTGGATATGAGATTCGAAAATACAGTTATTTTAGATCTAAAATTATTCCTGTCTGTTACTCACACAAGCTTTTCGTATGGCTTCAGAAGATTTATAATTTATAATTCAGTTTTTTTTCTTTCATTTTAGGATACTTTTTGGACATTTAGTGCAAAACATCTCCTTTTTGTGTTCTACAAATAAACTCAGGTTTGGAACAAGATCAGGGTGAGTAAATTACTATACAATTTTAGGGTCAAATTATCCCAAAAACACAAGTTGCTCCAAGAAGATTGCCCCACTATTTTATTAGAATTCTAACTTTCTCATAAATCTTTTCACCTCTTATCACCATTAATGGTCCAAGCGCTGGCCTCAGGATCTACAGGAGCGAACAGTTGCCCATCCAGCAGCGGTGCGTGATCTCCTACTCTCACACGTAGGCAGTCTACGGTGAGCTTGAAGTGGATGTCATCTTTGGTGGTGCCCTCAGGTAACCGCACAGACACGGTCACATCCTCTTCTGTTTGCTGCCAGAAGTAGATGGGATCTGTGATCAGAACAATGGAAGAAGTGACACCTGATTCAAAGCAGATGTTTACGAATGAATGCATAATTAAATTACACTGCTATCTGGTAGACTTTCACATGATTTGTTGCTTAAATTAATGAGTAAGAAACATTACAGGCAAAGATTTTCTAAATATATCCTGAACAACCCTCTAAGCAATTAAACAACAACTGTAAAAATAAAAAGACTAGGCTGTATTTTGTTATGCAGGCATGTATGTTCAATTCCACTGTCTATTCCTTCCATAACATCATTCAGCCATTATGAAATATGTGTGTATTGTAATATGAAGTATGATGAGTTCTGAGAATTCTAGGTCACTGTCACTACTGAAAAAGATGACAAATTAAACCCGTATGTGCGCAAACATGTGTAATCGTGTGGCTTTTTTTAGCAATGGAAGGCCAAAGCCATTTGTTGAGAGCATTAGTTGAGAAACAAGCCGTTTCTTTTGTTGTTTAGCTCCAGTGGTGTAGTGACTGCATACTATAGCAACAAACCAGCAACTGTATTGGTTCAAACATAGACATTACCTAACCCCTTTGAGCAAGACAATAAACCTCAGGTTGCTCCAGGGGGACTTTATTTTGTGTACCACAAGTCACTTGAGATAAAAGTATCAGCACTGACAAATCAGTAATTAGAAACGCTTGATGACACCCCCAGCAATTCTAGACAATCTGATTTTTCGCTTTCCTATTTACAGCTGCAAATAGAAATTGGGTTAAGTACATTTGTTTGGTTATAGCACCTCTGGTGGTGGTTTTACGAATGACGTTAAATTTATTTACAGTTACTTATAAGGTTTTAACCAGTAGGTAGAGCTGCCAGCATATTTAGAAGGTCAAGAAACCTTTATGTTGATAAATTTCCAAAATGTTTGAGGTAAGTAAGATTTTATTGGAAAGATATTAATACTTTTATTCAGCAAGGGTGTACTGAATTGATTAAATTATGTTATTTAGAACTTGGTGTAAACAAAAATATTAAGCAGCAAATGAGCATATTAGAATGATTTCTAAACGATCATGTGAGTAATGAGGCTGAAAATTTAGGTTTGTCATCACAGGAATTAATAACATTTTAAAACAAAACAGTTATTTTAAATTGTAACAATATTTCACATTATTGTGGATATGAGATTGGAGAACTACAATGAATTTATTTCAATCTAAAATTATTCCTGTCTTTTCATCTCAGTGAAAATCAGTGATTTATTTATTTTTTTGTCATTTTAGAATATTTTTTGGACTAACAGACATTGTAAATCACTGTTTAGTCTGGACAATATGCAAAAAATCTCCCTTTTGTGTTCTACAAACAAAGTCGTACAGGTTTGGAACAAGATGAGTAAGGTTCTATGGAAATTTAGGGTAAAATTACCCCCAAAACACACACAAGTTGTGGCCCCAAGTAGATTATTAATGTTTTGGCTGTATTTTTGATCAAAGAAATTCAGTCATTGTGAGCATAAGAGACGTCTTCGAAAAAGAAAAATATATATATAAATCCTACTGACCTCAAACTGTTAAAAGGTACTGCACAAAAACAATATATTATAGGTGTTTTTGCATCTTTGTAGATCGGCATTTATGCAAATAAACAACTTCACAGATTTTATAAAGCAAATGGTGAATTTACTAACAATTTGTGGCAGTTTTGTGAAAAAAAAAAACATCTTATTCACCTACCACTGCAATTTCAACATACACATGCAAAGGTGTCTGATCCCACAAGTCAGGCAGCACCACAAGTCAATTCTGTGCTTACTTAATCTAATATTTGACGTTTTTAAAAATGTTGTCGATTTAAGTAGCAAACAAGAATCATTATTCAATATATAAAATTATTCAAAATTTATAAAATTACTCAATGTATCTTGAGACAAAGGTCTTCTTAATGATTTTCAGTTTTGATTAAGATAATTTAAACAGCAGTTTTTAAATAACGAAAGAATATGTAAAAGTATGGTATTTAGGGGGGTAAAAAGTGCCCCTGCTGTTGGCGCTAAAAGGCACAATAATTAACATGATAATTATTAGAAGGATGACTTTTCTACTTGTTGACATGACATTGTTAGATTCAGATGGGAAATATCATATATTATGTTGAGTGTCCATCTTAGAGATAATCACCATGCTTAATATGAAACCATATTTAAAAACATGCTATTAATCATATAATATAATAAAATATAATTTGTTGTTACTACTGTAAATATGCATTTAATTATGGGATCTCCTTCAATGCTTTCGGAATCTTCACATTTAAAAAAAAAAGATTGTTCCTGTATTTTAAAATGTTTTAGATTAACAATTTAATGACAGTATATTTATTGAACAAAACTTATTTATCAAAATAAGCAGAAAATAGTACAAACTTTGCTAAAGTGATTGTTTTGAACAAGTATTAACTTGTACATTAAAAAAAACATTATTTTAGCTAAAGTGTTTGTATCAGAACTGTGTGCCCCCTTGCCACATCATACATTTATGGGATTTTTAAACAAAATAAACAACTTGTATGATTTATTTTCACACAAAATCTGTTGCTCCATAAATGTTCAATACAAAGGTATGTATTTTTCTGTAATCATATACTTAGGGCACAGTGAAAAGCACATTTTTTTCTTAGGGGGTGCCTTTAGCCTCGTTTTACCCTACTTTAGTCAGTGCCGTTTTATAGAAGTTTATTAGAAAACATGGTTCTGTACATTTTTTATTGATCACACTGTCATCCAGGTAATGTAGTCGAACACACTTAGCATTTTAAAGAGCTGATCCAGGTGCTGGATCACAGTGATGGAGTGATGCTGTACAGTCTCAGTAATGTCTGCCAGATCACGTTAGTCTGCGGTATCTTAAAGTAGCACTCAGAACAGACCTGCTACAAATTACGTAACTGCCTGATGCAAACTGCATTGAACACTGATTTTTTGCTGTGTTTCCCGTTTTACCCAGCAATTGGGTGATACAGCTACAAATAGAGCAAGTGCTAAGATACAAACCAGTGTGCTCATAATATTAAAATAATATGGTACGGCAATTTGCAATATTAAGCAGCAAAACAAGCTAAAAATAGTGATGAGATCGGAAGCCAGTTCCATAAAATCTACAAAACGCTGCGCTCACTCTTATGGGAAGAAAAAGGTGGATAAGCAAGCTCAAATTCATTTTTACTAAATTCCACACAAAAGTTTGTGGCAGTTGAACTCTTAACCAAGAAGTGAAGGTAAAAAGAGAGGCGGATGAGGAAATAAAAGAAGTGAGACATCTTGAGAGGTCGGAGTCTCACCCACTCAGTCTTAGCTGTGCTGGCAAAACCTTATTAGTAAAATTGGAACAATTTTCTCAAGCCAAAAAGCTGCTTTAGAGTGCAATGAGGAGTGAGAGCAGTACGCTCATTATCTTCTTTTGTTGCAGGTCTAGTCAACTCGTGGCCCATCCAGAATCTTGCTGAGCAAAACAGGATAATGAAGAGAAGGGCAATGATGTTCCGTGACACTGCTGAATCACTCTGACTCTGTGCATATCATGGAAAACAGGATTTTGCTTTTTTGAGATACAATAATTTGATATGCTACGTAGACATGAAGCAAAACTTCCTCCAGAGTCCATACCAGATCATTCGTGGAAACTAAACAGCAAATACGTTTGGAAAAATTCAGCCACAAGCACATGAGCGTGCCAACATTAACAGCAATTCCTCACAATAAAAGTAATTTACATGATAGAAGTCTTACAGGTACAGTAGCTTTATTAATTTTCGAATGGTGAAATTTGTCATAAAACTTCATTATAGTTGTTTTGGCAAAAATACAAAAATTTATAAATATAAAATACTGTACGTTTAAAATACGGTTTGTTTATAGTGTGACATCCTAACCGTGAGTAGATTAAAATATATTGCCCATGTTTTCATCACCACATGAACACTGAAAAGGTTATTTTTCACAATAAATGTAATGTACAAAATAATATGGCCAATTTACAGGAATAATTCACTCAAAAAAATAAAAAGTTACAGAAAACTAAATTATGACCATTTTGGATGCAAAAAAAAATAAATAAATAAAAGAACATCAGGGAAAAAATAAAGTGATACAAAGTGTAAAATATAGCCAACTTGCTAAAATTAAATGGTCAAGCAAAAAAACTAAATGACCATTATGGGTGCAAAAAGAAAAAATTAACAGCATCAAGAAAAATAAAATGCTACAAAACTGTAAAATATGGCCAATTTACTAAAACTAAATCATCACCATTTTTTGGCACAACATTATTAAAAGAATGTCAGGAAAAAAATGAGATACTACAAAGTACAACCAATTTACAGGAATAATTCACTCAAAAAAATAAATGGTCATGAAAAACAAAACCATGAGCAATTTGGGTGCACAAAAAAGAACATTATTAAAAGAACATCAGGAAAAATAAAATGTTACAAAACTAAAATATGGCCAATTTACAAGAATAATTCATTAAAAAAAATAAACGGTTACAGAAAACTAAATCATGACCATTTTGGGTGCATAAAAAATAAATTATTAAAAGAACTTCAGGGAACAAATAAAATGTTGCAAAGTGTAAAATATAGTAAATTTACTGGACTAATTAATTAAAAAATTAAAAATAATAAATTAATTAAAAAATAAAATGTTCATAAAAAACTAAGTCATGACCATTTTGGAGCAATAAAATTAACAACATTACTAAAAGAACTTCAGGAAAAATTAAATGCTACAAAACTGTCAAATATGGCCAATTTATAAGAACAATTCACTCAAAAAATAAAAAGTTACAGAAAACTAAATCATGACCATTTTGGGTGCAAGAAATATGAACTACAGTATTCAAATAAATTCAGGGAAAAAATAAAATGCTATAAAACTGTAAAATATGGCCAATTTACAGTAAGAATTCGCTCAAAAAAATGGTTACAAAACTAAATGATGACCATTTTGGGTGCATAAAAAATAATTTATTAAAAGAACTTCAAGGAACAAATTAAAATGTTACAATGTGTAAAATATAGTAAATTTACTGGAATAATTAATTAAAATTAAATGGTCATCAAAATGTCATGACCATTTCTGGAGCAACAAAATTAACAACATTATTAAAAGAACTTCAGGAAAAATAAATTGCTACAAAACTGTAAAATGTTAAATTTACAAGAATAATTCATTCAAAAAATAAATGGTTGTAAAAAACAAAATCATAACTACTTTGGGTGCAAAAAATTAACAACATTATTAAAAGAACCTCAGGAAAAATTAAATCCTACAAAACTGTAAAATGTCAAATTTACAAGAATAATTCCATTTAAAAAATAAATGGTCATAAAAAAAAACTAAATCATGACCATTTTTGGTGCAAAAAAAATGTATATTTTTAAAAGAACTTCAGGAAAAATTAAATGCTACAAAACTGTAAAAGATGACCAGTTTACAGTAATAATTTGCTCAAAAAATAAATGGTTCAAGAAAACGAAATAATGGCCATTTTGGGTGTGTAAAAAAAGTATTAAAAGAACTTCAGGGAAAAAAATAAATGCTACAAAGTGTAAAATATAACCAATTTACAGGAATAAATTAAATGGTCATAAACAAAACAAAATCATGACCATTTTGGGTACAAAAAATTAACAACATTATAAAAAGAACGTCAGGAAAAATTAAATGCTACACACAGAAAAATAGGGGTTTAAAACTGTACCTTCAGGAGTACAACAGCTTGTCGCTGGAGCAGTACCCTTAAAAGGACATCTTTGTACCTTTTTTACCCCTATAGGGTACATATTAGTACCTTAGAATAGTAATATGTACCCTTTAGGTACTAATATGTACCTATTAGGGGTAAAAAAGGTACAAAGATGTCCTTTTAAGGGTACTGCTCCAGCGACAAGCTGTTGTACTCCTAAAGGTACAGTTTTAAACCCCTATTTTTCTGTGTGTACAAAACTGTAAAATATGGCCAAATTACAAGAATAATTCACTCAAAAAATAAATGATTATAGAAAACTAAATCATGAGCATTTTGGCTGTACTTAAAGGAGAACTCCGGTGTGATTTTGACCTGAAGTGTATTGAATCATGATACCGAGTGTGAACGTACCTTGCATATCTCCTCTCGGTTTGTGTCCAGCTGCCCCGAAATCTGGGGTCAGTTAGCCGATGCTCACAACAGGTTGTCAATGAGAGTCAACAGGGCATCGGAATAGCCATGTAAATAAATCACTGATTTACGCCATTTACGAGGCACAAAGTAGCTCCACACTTCATTGGTAGACTTCCAAGGGCCCTGACATTTAAAACGAGACATTGAGAACTCAGAAAAAGCACCGGTAATTTATTTACAAGAAGATTTATACAGACAGTACCTGGAAAAGAAAATCCGGTCGCCGCCATCCTGAACTTAGTCACGATAAGTCGAGTGTCGAGCACCAAGGAATTTATCAGGTTATCAACGTATCAGGTTGTAGTTTTCTTCGTGCTCGACACTCGACTCGACTACATTTAAGATGGCGGCGACCGGTCTGTTCCTGGTGGAAGATGTCTGTATAAATCTACTTGTAAATAAACTACCGGTGCTTTTTCTGAGTTCTCAATGTCTCGTTTTAAATGTCAGGGCCCTTGGAAGTCTACCAATGAAGTGTGGAGCTACTTTGTGCCTCGTAAATGGCGTAAATCAGTGATTTATTTACATGGCTATTTCGATGCCCTGTTGACTCTCACTGACAACCTGTTGTGAGCATCGGCTAACTGACCCCAGATTTCGGACAGCTGGACACAAACCGAGAGGAGATATGCAAGGTACGTTCACACTCGGTATCATGATTCAATACACTTCAGGTCAAAATCACACCGGAGTTCTCCTTTAAATAAATAAATAAAAACTTCAGGAAAAAATAAAATGCTACTTAAATATGGTACAAAATATATATTTTTAGTTTAGATAGTTGTTTTTAATATCTAAGCTGATCTTTCTACACAAAAAACATTAATATTGGCACTGTTTTCATCTGTGTTCCATTTATGTGCATTTGTGTAAAAAGTTACACAGGTTTGAAATAACATAAGAATTAATAAATAATTTTTTAAAAGAATTAAAATGTTTTTAAGTGAACGATCGTTGTAACTATCTTTTAAGTATGTTGGATGCTTACTGCTCTGAAAAAAAAGGTGTTTCAAGCAGTGTGTGTGAGAATGACAATTATTTATATAAAATTGTATCGATTCTGTATCATCGAGAAAGACTTGTAATTTACACTACATTGATTTCCCCAACCCTCTCATAACCGTATAAGCTTTGGATTGCTCATGTACGTCAACAGAACATCTATGTCTGGTGTGCGTGTGACCATTAATAGTCTTTTTTGGCTAAGGAAGGTCGACCTCCCTTTCTGAAACAAGCTAATGCACCTCCATTTTTTCCGCCTACCAATGGAGTCTCTCAGAACTCTCAGCCTCTTAAAATGGAAGAGAGAAAGAGAAAGAGGATGAGCCGAGATCACTCCTTTATCTCGGGAAAAAAAAAAAAAGCTCAAAGGGTGCACTGGAAACAAATGGCCTTCTAAAAGTTCTCTTTCTCACAGGTTTTCAGATGACTAATAGGAAAGAGGAAAAACAGGAAATGAGAGAAAGAGGATGTTAAGATTAATTTAATTATAAAGAGTTTCCTGTCGATATGTTTGCAATTTTGGTTTTATAAGCTTATTGTTTGGTGATTTCAATTATTGACTGTACTAGCTTAGCTAGAAAGGAAGTACGCAGACACTTCACTTCAAAAACTCATTTAAATTAGGAATAAACAAATATTTGACTGAAAGGGACTCTATCGTCCAAGTCTGAGCACCTCTAATGAAGCAGTATTTGCAATTAGCACTCTCTGACATAAGGAAAATGCCAAACACTAATGAAAATGAGGCACTAGTTAATTCAATATGCCAGACCAATTCCATCACGGAAGATATAAATAAACCACGTTATGACAGCATCCTATATATGATCGCAAGAAAAACATGCTATTAATTAAGCTTTGTTTCGTCACATAGAACTTGTATGTATTTCGTACCAGCTGACCCATATTTACATGAAACAAACCAGCCTAATTTACATAAACTTCCTTGCCAAAAAATGAAAAATGAAGCCAACTGATGACCACTGCTGAGCTGAAGCACATGGTCCTCTCCAGTCCTCATCAGAGTCTATTTGAGGAATTCTATTTGAATGATTCTTACTGATGTTTCTATGGATACAGCAAGCCTCTGAATCATTGTATGAAAGTGCGCTTCCTCAAGACTGCAGCACTTGAGGGTTTCTAGGCTGATTGGTGACTACTTCAAATGTCTTTTCTTGCAGGCTTTCAAAAGCACTACCTAGAGTGAAATTTTACTTTCAGGAAGTTTAGACGAATATTCAGGACTATTTCAAATTACACAGTACTGTCTAGCATGAATGAAATATGTTTATGTCAGCATGACTTTCTGTTTGCTGGCCGTTGGTTCTCACCTGAGTTCTCTACCTCCATATCCTCAGCAGGTGGTTCTTCCACCGGACGTCCGTCCACCTCAGTAAAAGCAAAGGGTTTTTCTGAGGCTACTATGATTCCTTTACCCTGAGGCTCCACGGCAGCGTAGTGCGGGACAGACTTGCCCTTCATCATCCTTCTTTTCCTCACACCATACTTCCTTTCCTCATCTGTGGGAAAGAAAGCACTTTAAAAGCTGTATTTTTCGACATTCCATATCTAAAAATTGCAACATTAACTTAAAATATTAATTTATACACCTATTATATAGTCATGTATGCACAATAATGCTGTTACTATACACTAACGTTCAAAAGTGTAATGTCAGTAAGATTGTTTTGTTGTTTTATTGGTTAAAACATGGATAATTATCAGAAATGTTTTTGAGCACCAAATATTAAGAGTATTAGAATAATTTCCGAAGGATCTTGTGACAGTGAAGACTGGAGTAGTGTCTAATGAAAATTCAGCTTTGCCATCATAGGAATAAATTATATTTTAAAGGGGATATTGTGCATTTTCCACAAGTTGGTATGATTCTTTAGGGTCTTCATCATGTAATGTCTGCAACATACACTATAGTATTGGGACACCCTGTTCTAATAAACAGGTTTGACTATTGTGGAAATTTCCATTGGTACAAACCATATGTTTAAGCATATAATGATATTCTAGGGGATTGTGTTTTTCTAATTTGATAGCAACAGCTTTGGCAGGACCCTTTTCTATTCTAACATGTCAATGCCTTTATGTATAAGGCAAGGTTCTAAAAGAAATGATTGATTCAGTCAGTGTGGAAGAACTTGACTGGTCTGCATAAAGCAAAGTCCTAATCCCAGCTGAACATCTCTGGTGTGACTTTAAATGCAGACTCTGAGCCAAAAACTCATCACTAAACACCAATGATTTGTAAACATGGGTACAGTAATTTTTGACACATGGAAATACAATTTATAAATACATGAATTGTTTCCATCTTTGTTGCCACAGTTTTGGAAGTGCCTTTTTCTGTTCTAAAGAAGCGGTGTCCCAATACTTTTGTCCATATAGTGTACAAGTCATTGGTGTTTGGTGATGAGTTTTTGGCTCAAGGTCTACATTTAAAGTCAAACCAGAGATGTTCAGCTGGGATTAGGCTTTCTGCAGACCAGTCAATTTCTTTCACACTGACTGAATCAATCATTTCTTTTTGAACCTTGCCTTATATACAAAGTCATTGCCTTGTTAGAATTGAAGGGGGGCCTGTCAAAACTGTTGCTGTAAAATTAGCAGCACACAACCTAGAATATCATTATATGCTTAAACAAAGATTTGTACTTATGGAAATGACTAAATTAGTCAAACATGTTCATTAGAATACGTTTGGAAATATAGCGTATATTGGTTAAAATTCCTCAATGGTCGTGTAAAACAACACCCTTTTTACCTCGTCAAAAACAGCTATGCTCACAGCGACTCATTTTGGTGCATGTCTCCATGATAATGAGCTACTGCTCACCCCACCCTTCTCGTGTTCTTTTTTTTTTTTACGTATTTGGTTGCATGTTAAAATCAAAACCAAAACTGATTCACTGCGTCCTTAGTGACTCTGATGTTGGGAGAAAATTAAGACTCTTATGTTCACTTTGACTACAAAACACTTGCACTGCCTACAAGATGTTGTTGCTACAGCTGACGGAGCTTGGAGAAAATGCTGGACAATGTACAACTGGGTGAGGGTTAAAATATGCTAATACAGAACAATCCGTCAGTGGTCATCGGTGGGGCCTGGGCAGTATGAAGTTATACTGCTCAGAAAATCAAAATGGCTTTTTTGGGGGGGATTAAAATGGATTAGAATGGATTTTTATCATTGTGTCTTTGAACACAACCACACTACATTTATATGCAAACACCATGCAAAAGTGAATTTTGCATTTGATGTCCCCTTTAAAACATATTTACACAAAAAAAAACATGCAAAAAAAGACATGTATAAATTTTTACAGAAATTTTAATTAAATAAACAGCCTTTGTGAGCATAAAGATTTACCGAACCCAAACTTTTGTTTAGTAGTGTATATTTCCCTATATATACCGTCTTTACATACTGTGATTGTCCTTAAAAATGCTTTAATTTAAATTATTAGATTTTCAGACAAATGTATGTTAATCATACAATGCCTTGCGAAAGTATTCATAACCAAGCATTTTTTCACGTTTTGTTATATTGCTGCCTTATGTTAAACTGATTTAAATTACTTTTATTCCACATCAATCTACACTCCATGCACCATAATGACAAAGCAAAAACAGAATTGTCCCAACTTCGTAAATGTATTAAAAATAAAATCAATGAAATTAGTACATTGCATAAGTATTCATACCCTTAACTCAGTACTTAGCTGAAGCACCTTTACAGCCTCAAGTCTTTTTGTGTGTGATGCAACAAGATTTGCACATCAACATTTGGCAATTATCTGCCATTCTTCAACTCACCTCTTCACCTCTCAAGCTCTGTCAGCTTGGATGGGGTCTGACAGACATTTTCAGGTTTCTCCAGAAATGTTTGATTGGGTTTAACTCAAGGACATTCACAGAGTTGTCTATAAGCCACTCTCGCTGTGTGCTTAGGGTCATTGTCCTGTTGGAAGGTTCTGAATGCCCTGTACTGGGTTTTCATTAAGGCCATCTCAATATTTTGGTGCATTGAGCTGTTCTTCTACTCCGACGAGTCCCTCAGCCCCTGCTGCTGAAAAACAGCCCCACAGCATGAGACTGCTACCAGGACACTTTACTTTTTGGGATGGTACTCTGCAGGTGATAAGCAGTGTCTGGTTTCCTTCAAACATGATGCTTGGAATTGAAGGTCATCAACCCACATCTTGTTTCCCACAGTCTGAGGGTCCATTAGTTGCTTTTATACAAATTCCAAGTGTGTTTTTAATGTGTCTTCACTGAGAAGAGGATTGAGTCTTGTTACACCATTATAAAACCCAAATCAGTGGAGTGTTGCAGTGACATTTGTCCTTCTGTAGGTTTCTTCCATCTGCATATATGATCATGGAGCTCAACTAGTGTGACCATTAGGGTCTCCATCAATTGCTCAGTTTGGCCAGGAGGCCAGCTCTAGGAAGAGTCATGATTGTTTCATACTTCTTACATTAATAGTAACAGAGACTACATGCTTCTGTGAACCTTCAATGCAGCAGAATTCTTTCTGAACTCTTTCCTTTTGGTTTTTGCTCTAATACGGATTTTCAATTTACCACAGGTTAACTCCACTTGAAGTGTAGTAACATCTACAAACAATATGAATGCTCCTGAGCTAAATTTCAACTGTCCCAGATAAGGGTATGAATACTTATACAACAAAATCATTTAAGTTTTTTATTTTTAATAAATTAGCAAAGATTTTAAAAACCTGTTTTTTGCTTTGCCATTTTGGAGGTTTGAGTTTTGAATGATGTGGAGAAAAAAAAAAGTAATTTAAAACAGTTTAACAAAAGGCAGCAACATAACAAAATGTGAAGAAAATGGGGCATGAATACTTTCGCAAGGCACTGTATATTAATATATAATTGTATTATATAAGATATAACTTATATATTATCAATAATTTGACTGACATTTTGAATTGAAAAATTCAAACAAGTAAACTCTACTTGTTACGATAAGCGAACTACTTTGGTTTATTTATTGCAGAAAAATGACTGAGAAAAATTGGCACTGCAGCAAAAGGTTTAAAAGCTGCAGCAAAAGGTTAAAAGTGAGAGCTGAAATAATTGAACAGCAGGGAGACACTCACTATCACTCTGACCAGCAGAGTTGTCCACAGTGATCCACTCCAGCGAGACTGAGAAACCGCTGCCTTTGGTATCAGACGGATCTTTCTGGACTCTCAGAAGCAGCACTTCAATGGTATGAACATGAGAGTGCACATGAGCCAGGCTGTGAGCGATGATAAACGGCTCTCCCAGACGCTCACTGAACATGGGCTGGGAAGGAAATAAAACAGTATGCATGCAAAATATGTAGTGCATCTCATATCTATATGCTGAGAAATAAAATGCATCTTCCAAAATGTCATGGGAAAATAGCAGACGAATTAAGCCAACAATTACAAACTAATAATTTGATGAATATATTTGATGATTAAGCCAAAAAGCTGGTTGGTTTTTCCCCTACCTCCCATTTAATATGTGAACTCTCTCCCCTCTTGCTGGTGCGCAAAAGGGTCAACATTCCAGTTCCGTCAGAGAGCGCGGCCCAAGTTGCAGAGGTCAAGCTCAATGAAGCACACACCTGCTCTCCTTCACAAGAGCTTGGGTCTGTTTCGAAACGGTACATCTCACGAGGCTTGCCCAAGGCTGTGTCCTGAAAAAAACATCAGAAGGACACCTGTCAACTATTCAGTCTCCGAAAACCACACCTAGACCATCTCTACATCAGAAAACGAAGTCTGAGTACTAAAGAACACATTTTCTTGCATGATTACGCTGTGGTGGCCAAAAGTATTAGAACACTAGTATTTTCACCAGCTGAAAATGGTTTTAATTCAGTTATTTCTGTCTTTTGATGTAATGTGTCAGTAGGAAATATCAGTTTACATTTCCAAACGTTCATTTTGCCATCAATTGTAATAATCCAGTGAGATTTTGGTTTGCACAAGGAGTTTGATAACAGCCAGTGCTTCACACAAAGATCTGATCTTATTATCATCCATTCTGTCTGGAATGACAGACAGAAAAATCTCACTATTAATGGAATTATGAATGTTTGGAAATGTAAACTGATATTTCCTACCGACACCAATAGAAATAACCAGTGTTCTAAAAATTTTGGCCACCTCTGTATTTTGGAGACTCATTACGTTGCAAACCGCAAAAGGAAATACATGCAAGTACAATAGGACCAAACATTCACGGATCAAACCACAAAGGGTATAATAGACAACTTCCTGGTTACCAGTTCAGATTAGAAATTACCAAGTCAACGAGTTAACATCAAGTCAAATCCTGTGAAATAACTTCTTTTGTGTAGCAGTCTCACAATTATTATATTTTATTATATTTCAAGGGCTTTAGATTCAACGTCTTGCCAAAGACCTTTTACGCAACATCTGTGAAACAAATGAGACATCAGCCAACGAAACAATTTAGAAATGAAACTAATAAGTGCCATATCACCAAGTCTGTGTGTTCCTAAACTTCAAAGCCAGCAATTTGAAAAGGATTACAATGAACTTAATAATCATCAATTACACTCTTTATAAGGTAGCAATTTTTCTAAAGAATTAGGCAGCAATTGGCCTTTGGTTGCCATGGAGCTTGATGCACACATTAACAGCGACCCATCTCAGTTTTCACTTCTTTCCCAGAAGCGAAATGCCTCCCGTCTAGTACCTTTGAGAGAACACAAACAGTCCCCAAGGAGAGATAATTGCAGTATGTTAACTGTAATTATAACACAACAGGCACATTTCATAACGAGTAATTTCTTAACCCAGCATGTCAGTAGCAAGAATGACAAAAAATTACAATCAAATCATCAGCAGAAAACCTCCTGTAGAGATGCTGCATTTAATCTTATTATGCATTTGTTTGATTCTTTTCAGACTACGGTAATGCATCTGAAATCAAACTCCATATAAAACAACTGGAAGAAATTAAGAAAAGGATCTTAGTAGGGATTCACTGATATTGAAATACTGTTAATTTGTCTAAATAAATTACAATGGAAATGCTAAAACAAAAACATATATATTTGTGACCTTGGACCACAAAACCAGTCATAAGTAGCACAGTATTTGTAGCAATAGCCAAAAATTATACATTTTTCTTTTATGACAAAAATCATTAGGATATTAAGTAAAGTTCATGTTCCATGAAGACCATAAATATATCAAAACTTAATTTTTGATTAGTAATGTGCATTGCTAAGAACTTCATTTGGACAACTTTAAAGGCAATTTTCTTAATATTTAGATTTTTTTTGCACCTTCAGATTCTAGTTTTTCAAATAGTTGTATCTCGACCAAATACTGCCCAATCCTTATTCAGCTTTCAGATGATGTAGAAATCTCAATTTAAAAAAAATGTACCCTTATGACTGGTTTTGTGGTCCAGGATCACATTTTAAATTATTAGTGTTTTTAAAGATTATTTTTTTAGTTAGAGGTAATCTAAAATATTATTCTTTCCTACTACATTTTATTCTAGTTATTTAACATTTGTATTATTTTACTGGAGATGTCTTTCATTATTAAAAAAAATAGATGCTTCATTATTTAAATTTGGCCTTTTATGCAAAAGAATGTGTACACATACAGTATAATACCAACAATACCAATGCCAAAAATAAAATCAATAAAATCAATCAATATGGAAATACTGTACATTAAGGTAGTACACTGTGACCACTGTAAATTTTAAATAATTAAAATAGTAATCAAGATAATAAGCAAAAATATATATATTTTATTTATTCTTTTGATACTGTTATGCTCAATATTTGATCAAAATCTCTCAAAATCAGAAGAGTCCCTTACACTACAATAATCCATTAATGCCCTCTGCTGGTAGAGAAAAACTAGAAATACTGTAAAACTACACAGTTTATCTCCTGATCCAAAACATTCATGTAGGACAGCAATTATCAACCTTTTTGACTCTAAGGCTCTTTCCATTGCCCAAAAAAAAAAAAGAAAAAGAAAAAAGAAAAGTGTATATATACAGTCAAGCCCAAAATGATTTATACCCCTGGCAAATTCTGACTTAAAGTTACTTTTATTCAACCAGCAAGTTTTTTTTGACCGGAAATGACACAGGCTTCTCCCAAAAGATAATAAGACGATGTACAAGAGGCATCATTGTGGAAAAAAATATTTCTCATCTTTTATTTACATTTGAACAAAAAGTAGCATGTCCAAAATTATTCATACCCTTCTCAATAATCAATAGAAAAGGCTTTATTGGCTATTACAGTAATCAAACGCTTCCTTTTTGCATGTCTCCACTTGTATTTTTGCCCATTCATCTTTAGC
This sequence comes from Garra rufa, assembly GCF_049309525.1. Classification (NCBI taxonomy): domain Eukaryota; kingdom Metazoa; phylum Chordata; class Actinopteri; order Cypriniformes; family Cyprinidae; genus Garra; species Garra rufa. The sequence goes on from NC_133377.1 coordinate 30,982,428, forward strand.
GATGAGCTCCAACTCTTTCAGGTTGGAGGGTCTCCTTGCCATCAACCTGATCTTTAGCTCCCTCCACAGATTCTCAATTGGATTTAAGTCAGGACTCTGGCTGGGCCACTGCAAAACGTTAATGTTTTTGTCTGCGAACCATTTCTTCACCACTTTTGCTGTGTGTTTTGGGTCGTTGTCGCGCTGAAATGTCCACTGGTGCTCAAGGCCAAGTTTCTCTGCAGACTCATTTCCGGTCAAAAAACAAAACTTGCTGGCTGAATAAAAGTAACTTTAAGTCAGAATTTGCCAGAGGTATGAATGGCTTGACTGTATATATACTGTATATATACAGTCAAGCCATTCATACCTCTGGCAAATTCTGACTTAAAGTTACTTTCAGCCAGCAAGTTTTTTGTTTTTTTTGACCGGAAATGAGTCTGCAGAGAAACTTGGCCTTGAGCACCAGTGGACATTTCAGCGCGACAACGACCTTCAATGAGCAATATATTCTGTAGTTATGACAGTGTTGCTTGTTTTTTACATTTTAATTAACAGAAACTGGGGGTGTTAACATTAAATGAAAATTCATTAAAGAACGAAAAAAAATTTTTTTTTTTTTTTTAAATCTTTAAAATTTAAGATGCTGATATTTTTAATTCAAAAATAGTTATTATGGGGAAAAAAGAAATACAACTAATACATTAATAGAACATAATTTGAAACATGCTGTGGCCCATGTTTTCTTTCTCTGAAACTTAACAAGAAGAATTGTGGATTTATAACCACACACACAAAAAAAAAATAAAAAATAGGAAAATGTGCTCTGGGGTGGAAATTCATTCAAAGTTCAGGACGTTCATCCAAATATGTGGCTCTTATAACCCATATTTAATAAATGACATTAAAAGACTCACCAATGTGACTGTTAAACTGAGAACCCGGCCCTTGCTGTCCACAAAGTAGACACTGTCTTCATACCAGGGGTCGATATGAAGGTAGTTGTACATGCCAAATGCTCTTACATGATCCAGGGTGTACTGACTGTCTTTCAGTTTAACCTCAGCCACAGCTGAAAGAAGACACACATTACTGATGGGGCAAATGACAACAAGCTTGGAGATAGCATCCCAACCCAAAGATAACATAATGACAGCTTTGAGCTAACTTTAAAATTATAGTTAAGATGCACACATCTGGTAGTTTATGAAGAGCAATGCACACGTTGTAGAGCTGCATCTTTAAGACTGTTATGCTGAAAGTGTACTTCACGACAGCTGTCTCGTTTTGAACAAGATTTTGTTTATGGGTTTGTCACGTTGAGAATTAAATAAACGCGTATATAATCAATAAAAGCAGACAATATCAGGACAAATAAAGCTATTTTCTCACCTGCGTCTAGTTCTACATTGTAAGTAGGGATAGAGTCCAGGGAAAGCCTGTAACTTTCAAAACTGGGGTCCAGCAGATCTCTGTTTACCTTCAACGAGCAATTCGGTAAAGCCATATTTCATTAAAACTATATTTCAAAGTAACTATATTTTCAGTACGAGGATTCCAATAAAAACTATATTTAACGTTGCTAGTAACAGGAAATAAGCTGTAACTGTAATGCACACGTTTCCTACGTGTCGACCCGGACTAGTTTTCAGACGGACCGACCGCACATAATTCTGGGAAAACGAGTCCTTGCGGGTTCCGTTTTTATAGGCTATAAAAATAATGAATTCTAATTAAAATAAAATGTTAATAAACTTTATTTGTTAAATGTTATCTTTTATTTTTATACATCTAAAAAGTTGTAACTTTTTTTTACTGGTAGGCTAGCCTACAAAATATAGCCTAATAGTATAGCCTAACGTCTGTTTCTGTTCATGCTGTATAAAAGTGAATTTGGCATAAACAATGTCAACGCATAATGTTCAACCATTTTAACGCTGGTATTTGGTGTCTGTCTTAATCTGTATTAACTAAAGTAGCTACGTAACAAGAATTGTAACTGATTTTGAAAATGTCAAAACTAACTGACATTCAAATGATTTAATTTGTGTGATTTTCAAGGAAATATCTTTTAACATTACAAAACTGTTGCATGCTTTCTTATTCAAATTGACCTATTTCTGCAAAAGAAAGTTTACATGTATACTTTACAGTACAACAAAGATGAATAGAGATCACTCTTGGATAGAAGTAGTTTAATTATATAAACTTAACCTGTAATCTCCATTCCATCTTCTCTTAGGTTATTCAAATGGATACGTCTAAATAGTCTAATATTCAAGTGTAGTCACCATAGGAATATCAAAGTAAAGTTGACATTACAGTCCAGAGATCACGGCATACTACAAAATCATTGTTATCTGTTAAGGTTCAGGTTTTTGTTACGGAACACTGG
>NC_133377.1:30985301-31062379 GCF_049309525.1 Garra rufa
AGTATTTTTCAATTGGTTTAAGAATTAAAAATGAATGCACCCTCCACAAAGACACATTATTATGTTTTTTTTTTTTTTCAGGTATGGCCTCTATTTGGATTCTGAAACCAGCCAATGGGGATATATGAGCTGTAAAATGACTGGAACATATGTTGGTGAGGACACGTCAAGATGTTCAAGAATTATTCATTCACCGTAGATTTGTGTTGGATTAAATGTCGTTGGTTTGGTTTTCAGGTCATCACAACCTCAGTTACATTCTCGACAGTGAATTTGGGAGGTCAGAAGAAGTTTGATTTTACTTTACTGTACATTTACTTTACATAAAAGTTTCAACATGTTGTTGACGGAAAAGTACATAAAATACATATTTTCTTTTTTCAGGAGCTTGCCTGACTTGGGTGTTTTCAGCGTCTCAGCACTGAACAAGCTTTCCATGTTCCAGACATATGCAGGTGCAAAAAAACATTTATTTTCCTCAAATAATGTGACTGCATGTGCAAAAGCAGATATTTTTGAAAAACTTGGCCTACGTATGATGTTTTTTTTTTTCAGAGGTGACAGGAGTTTCTCCTTCTGAGGGCAGTTTATTTGGTGGCACATTACTGACCATTCAGGGACGCTACTTTGATGAGACTGACAAGCCAGCTATGGTCTTAGTAGGAGGTATATACATAAAATCATATATAAAATAAATAATTATAAATATTAAATAATTATATAAATTAAATACATGCCTAGACAATAATTAAAATATTTTTATATGTAAAAAAATTTTTTTTATTATAATATAATGTCTTTTTTTAATAATGTTTTTTTTTGTCTTAGGTCGTGAGTGTGAGATTCAGAGCGTTTCAAATGAGAGGATAATCTGCATAACTCCTAGTTATGAAAGAACCAATATGACAGTGTTTCCTGGTGAGAACCTTATCTGATATCAGATCTCTTATGGTGACGTTATATTTCTGTCATCTTTTTCATAATCAGTGTTTGCATGACAGTGGAATTCTGCATTTTGTACGCAAGAACATCTAGCAGCAGTGTCACGTTATCTCAACCAAAACTATGATCCTCGTTTGTCACGTAGCCGTTTTCTTAGAATAACACTGCATATCAGAGCCCATCAAAAATTTGACACAAAGACGACTGGAGTTTTAACAATTCCCTTGTAGTTCTTTCTTTGATCATGCCTTAAATCCATCTAAACTTTACAAAGTACTCTGATTAATTTATTTAAATAAATTAATAAATAAATAAATAATTGTTACATAATTATTACATCTGACCCTGGACCACAGTACCAGTCTTAAGTAGTGTGGGTTTTTATATTTGTAGCAACAGCCAAAAATACATTTTATAAGTGAAAATTATTGATTTTTCTTTTATTCCAAAAATCATTAGGATATTAAGATCATGTTCCATGAAAATATTTTGTACAGGTCCTACTGTAAATATGTTGAAACATAATTTTTGATTAGCAATATGCATCGCTAAGGACTTCATTTGGACAACGTTAAGGGCGATTTTCTCAATATTTCGATTTTTTGCAACCTCAGATTCCAGATTTTCAAGTAGTATCTTGACCAAATTTAATTATAGAAATGTAATCTGGCACCAACCCTGAAAATAGCTACTGAAGTAACCTGAAGGGTTTGACAACAAGCTCTGGACTCTTTTACATATTATTTATTAAATTACATTACGTTACAAATGAGTCTAATAAACAGTGTTGTCCTTGAATGGATAATGGTTAAATTGTGTTTGTAGGTGGCAGAGGATTTAAAATGGAGATGTGGAACAACTCCAAACCAAATCTTCTAGAGGACGTCCTGAAGTATAATTCCAGTAGACCTGGATATTCAGTCCAGTGGGTTGATTCACTGTCCTATGTGTGGCCCAATGAAATTGATAACTTTGTGGCACGAATGAGTGGTTTCTTTGTTCCAATGGAGACTGACAACTACTATTTCCGGATCAAAGCCGACGATCTGTGCCAGCTGTATTTCAGCAAGACAGGTCTTCCGCAGGATAAGGTACCCGAATGACAGTAAAATCAATAAACCATTTCATAATTTGAGTTGTCAATGGAACTAATTAAATAGAGGTTAATAACTGACGATATTTGGATAAAATAAAATATAATAATTTTGTTACATTTTTAAAAGCTTAATCACAATTCTGTTTTGTTTACAGGTCAAGATTGCATCTCAGCCATACTATACAAATAGTTTTTTTTCCTATACCAGCCAAATGTCAGAGGTCATGCGCTTGGAGAAGGGAAAACCGTAAGTGAAGTTTTTCAATGTATGCTCTCGATTCTTTTTTTTGTCCAATATATCTCAATCTTGTATCTTAAATCATTTTCCACGCATGAAACATCTTTCGGTGTGCTACAGGTACTACATTGAGGTTTTAATGCAGGAATATGGAGTCGCAGCATCAGTGGATGTGGCTTTTTTCAAAGAGATCAGTCCTTTCATGGCCAAGCAGACAACAGATGCTGTTAATGAGAAACAACAGATTATTGCAAACTATGATGTACTACCTGAAAAACAGGTAGGTGAGCTCACAGGAGCACTTTAGGAAATGATTTTCTGGATAAGATAGAGGGAAGCCTTTGAAATTCATTTTTTGCATTACACCTGCAGAAACTCAGGTCCCAGATGTGGGCTCCTCTACCCGTATGTGTGTATTTTTAAATTATTTGTTGTTTTAGGTGATTCGCTTCGAGGGATGGGCGCCAACAAACTCCGTCAATGAAGTGCAGTCTCTGAGAATCAGCAGCAACTGCTTCTCTCTGAGCAACTGCGAAAACACGTACTACTTCCTAGCGTATGGAGGTCTTAAAACAGGTGCATTAGTTCACATAGCTCTATCAATGTGTGTTTGATGAAGTGGGTTTAATTTTCATGTGCATTACATTTTTGCATCCACTCTTCTGTACTACCTCTAAATGATGTCTTGTTTGCATGTTTGTTATGTTTACTGGAATTGCTTTGCATGTTGTAGGGCCAATCCCAGTTAGTGCTTCAGTGATGGAGTTGCAAAACGCCCTGAATGATTTGTGGACGATTAAACCAGACAGTGTTACAGTCACAAAGCAACAACTGGAAACTGAGACACTGTACAGCGTGACATTCAAATCTAACAGAGGTGAACTTAAAAAAAATGACCGCTATTCTTTGACTGATTACATCTGACTTTAAAATATGTGCTTTAAAAACCAATTACAGATGTCAGTAAAATATTATCTGTGCATTTCAATGAGAAAATGTCAACTGAAATACCTTAGTTAAATCCTAATGTTTTTACTTGATAATTAGCTAACTATAAGATGCCAATATAAGAAGCACCTTTCTGTATATTTTAAAAATAAATTCCTATAATTATATTATAATAAATTATGTAATATTATAATTAAATGTATAAATTTCTGTATTATATACAGGGGAAAACTGTTAAGATTTAACCAGACATTTAATGTAATTTGACTGTAAAATGCTGTTAATTCTACAGTTTTAAAAAGTAAAAAAAAAAAAAATCAATGTATAATTTACAGTAAAAAAACTGTAAACTGATATTTACTGGTTTACATTAAAGTTTTCTTGTTTGTAAATTGTAGATTTTTACAAATATATAATTTATATATTAAGATATAAATTAGGATATAATTTATTGTGGAAATACATGGCACGGTGATACTATACAGTATGTGCACTTTTACATGTAAAACAATATAAAAATAATGTTTTTGTTACTAAAAAATACTAGTTATGTTATAATTCACAGTAAAATTATTGATTACATGTTTATATATATATATATATATATATATATATATATATATATATGGGTCAGAGATGTTAAGATGTCCACATCAAAAGTGATTTTATGTCCATAGAAAGCACATTTAATGTAAGTAAAGTGTCTATACTTAGTTTTTGGAGAATAAAATCTCAAAATTTGGCTGAAATAATGTTACATTGTCATTCAGTGTAACACAATATATTTGTAAAAAAACAAAAACAAAAAACATGCTTATTCTGACTTTTACATATTAAAAATATTTAAAATAATAAGGGAGCATATTCAATTTTATTGTGTTTTAAATAAGTAAACAAATCTTACTGACAAATAGGCAAAACCTATAGTGGCAAATTGAAAACAAATGTGGAATTACAACTAATTAGTATTTACGGTGAAAGTAATTAATCTTTTAATATGTCATAAATTGATTTTTGTTGTAAATATGCCTGACAAGATTGTTACACTGAAAGACATTTTAGTGGGTGTCTTCTGTAAATTAGGGAAAAATGTATGATATTTATTTTTTATTCAGAAAAACAAATTAAATTAAACAATTTTTGAAGAAAACAACAATTTAAAGCAGTATTACACTTATTGTTTTTATGCTTAAACATTTTTTGTCTTTGACTCATGTATATTTCAGTTATAAAGTAGCTTTTCATTTTTACTAATTATGATTTACGCTTTTATAATTTTTAGTTTTTAATGTTGTTTGAGAAGTTTGCCAATACATTTAATAATATTATTAATACGTTTTCTTAAATCCTGTAATTATCTCAGGTAACTTTGAGGATCTTGAAATCTTTAGTATGGACTCCAATACGAACATCACAGTTAGTGAAGATGTGAAAGGGCAGGCAGCTTGCAGACATTCACACTGTTGTGGGCTGGAGTTCCATCCCTCCCTGTGCCGTTCAATGCTTCTGAAACTGAGGTTTTTCTTTGTTTTATATTTCTTAATATTTACCATAGAATAAAATATTAGCTTTTTTATGTACAAACATCTCAAATGCTCTTGTGAAATATTCCTTTTCTACATGATGGTTTGCATCTGCTTTTTTTTTTTTTTTAAGGTGCGTTCGGCACTAGATATGATGGTCACCGCTAAATGTCCAGCAGAGATTCCAACCACAGAGAACACTAATGTGAAATATTTCAAAGATTATGAGACCGACATCACAGGGGTAAGCAAAGATACAAAAGCTCATAATCATTTATGTTCTATTTGCATGTAACATTCAAGTCAAGTTAGCCTAGTGACAAAATTGCAACATGATAAACATGAACTATTTTGTTGAAAACGTCACCTTCTAGAGATTTCTCCTTGTTGAAACAGTTTTCAGGTGCTCTAAGCCGTAGAGGAGTCCGGGTCAGTGATTCAGAGGCTTTCTGTGGCCGCTGGTCTTTGAAGAACCCAGAGATTCTGTTCAATGCCGATGACACTGCAGCATCAGGAACGACCTACGGTGCAGTAGCACTACAAACGTACAACACTGTAAGCATAATCCAGCACCTCAGTATCTCATCGTCATTACTTTTTCAAGGATCAGAATGTTTTTTTCCTTATACAGTACATTTTTTAAAAAACACATTGCATTTTGTGTATGTATTTTATTGTAGCTCTGCTTGGGCTACAAAGGGCGTCTGGTGAATGAACTGGGAATTTTGTTCAGCTACCAGGGGACTACTTTTCGAGAGGAGAATATACGTATCTCTGTGCAATTTGATTCAACGAATGAGTAAGTTTAATCTACTGAATAAACAAAGTTACCGGAAGCCTGTTTCTACGGAAGCCCACCACTGAATAAATAAGAAAGGTTATTGCGACTTACTCCTCAATTCTGACTTTTTTTTCTCAGAATTGTGAGATATGAACTCGCAATTGTGAGTTATAAAGTCAGAATTGTGAGATATAAACTCCCAATTCCGAGAAATAAAGTAGCAATTGAGAGTTATAAAGTTAGAATTCCGAGATATAAACTCGCAATTCTGTGAACATATCAATCTTTTTTTTCTCCCCAGAATTGGACTTTATAACTCGCAATTGCGGTTTTATATCTTGTAATTCTGACTTTATATATAGCAATTCTGATTTATAACTTGCAATTGTGCGTTCATATCTCACAGTTCTGAAACAAAAGTCAGAAATGCAAGTTTATATAACGCAATTCTCAGAATTGCAAGATGTAAACGCGAAATTGCAAAAAAAAGTCAGAATTGTGAGATAGAAAGTCGCAATTACCTTTTTTGTTTTTTATTCAGTGGCATAAACTGGCTTCTATGTTTCTAAAACTTTTTCCTGCAGTTGAGTTATAAAGTCAGAATTGTGAGATATAAACTCGCAATTATGAGAAATTAAGCCAGTATTGAGAGATATATAATTCTGACTTTCTCAGAATAGTGAGTTTATATATTTTTTTTCGCAATTCTGACTTCACAACACACTATTTAGAGTCATATTTAGAGATATAAACTCGCAATTCTGAGAAAATATAATTTTTTCCCTCAAAATTGGACTTTATAACTTGCAATTCTGAGAAAAAAGTTGTGAGATATAAACTCACAATTGTGAGGAAAAAAAGTAAGAACTGCGAGATACTCGCATTTGCGAATTTTGACTTCGCAAAGTCAAAACTGTGAGTTTATATAATGCAATTCTAAGAAAAAAGTCAGAATTGTGAATTTGTATCATTCAATTCTGAGAAAAAAAATTGTGAGTTAAGAAGTCGCAATAACCTTTAATTTTTTATTCAGTGGAGGTAACAGGCTTCAGATGTCTTTCCTTTAATGGATTTGTTTTTATCGCCTATGCAAGATGATAATTAAACCAAAATCAAGATCATTATGTTGTGGGTATAAAGTAACACTAACATTGTCATTCTCAGGTGGAACTACAAGTGTGTGGATCTCCTGAGCTCCATACAGACAACCTACATAGGCACAAACTACAAACTACTTCAGTTCAGTGTGTATGGAGAGGTCGCCAACTCTGTTTACTTCATAGACGCTGTTCACCTTGGGCGTGAAATGACTTCTTTGGATTCTAATGGTGAGTAGGAATCAGTTATGGATTTGATCTTGAATTATGGACTTAAAAAAGTGGTTTGCATGTAAAACCATTGGATAATTATATATTTGCAAAGCTGTTTTTATTGTATTTTATTTTGAAGTGGTCCTTTTTTAATTTAAACATTCCATTTTTCTCTCGCCATATGTTCAGTTATAATCCACAAAAGACGACCACCTGCTCTAGCCAATTCAGGACCTTTTTTTTCAAGCATCGTTGTGCGCAAACAAGCCATTGCTTCACAAGTCAGCTACGAGATCACAGCGACACCTTACAACTGTGGCTTTGGTGTCCCACTGTTTGAAATAGGTTTTCTGGAGGTGAGTTAGTTCACATGAAGTTCAAATAAAAACACTACAAAGACTGTCTTGAAGTGATGGAAATTCCTGATCTCTCTGATATGATGAGGGATGGGCGACAACAAAATATTTTCCTGTCATAAGATCTGACTTTGACATTTAAATTTATCGCTTTGTCTCTGAATTGTTTCGAGCAGATAATTGTCGAATAGTTGAGTGATCCATGTGAGCTTTATCAATCATACCAATCAATTTTTGTCCAACAGAAAATGCCAAACAGCACAGGGGACAGACTGATTCAAAGCCAAGGGAATGCCACCGTCACCATTACGCGCCCTCTAAAAGCCAGCCCACCTCTTACTGGAACATTTGACGTTGAGTTCTCTGGCCGACGTGTTGAAGGCAAGCACATTGTCTGTGGTTTACCTGTTACTTTCCTACGTTCCTGTTGTTGCACAACAGATTCTTGTTGTCGGATACAGTAGATCATGTTTCAATCTTGGAATTAATTTATTTGAATAGTGAAATGAACCCTCCTTTCTACATGCACCACTATCTTCCAAAGTGGTTTAACTGGTTTGTCATTTGGTATGTGCGGTGTGTGTTTCTCAGGCCTGGCAGTAGACATTAGCGCTGCGGACCTGCAATACGCACTACAGGGGATCCCCGAGCTCGGCCAGCTGCAGGTGGACAGATATGGAGACTGTAAGGGCTACTATTGGAACATCCAGTGGCTCACCATGCCTGGAAGTCAGCCTCTCTTAAAGGCAAGAAAGAGTTTAGCGTGTCAAGTCAAGTCACCTTTATTAATATAGCGTTTTTAACAATATGTAACATTTGTCATGATCGAGGCTGTGGGTCTTCCCTCAGCCTCTCGAGGTCGCTGTTCCCCTTGCACTGCACTCCCCTGATTGTTCACGTCTGTCTTGTAATTAGCACTGATTTCACTCACAGCTGTTCACTATCTGGTCTATAAGAACTCTCACTTCTCACTCCTGCTTCAGGTCTGCATTGTCTTTTGTCTTGCATGTACTTTTGTGTTCCTGACCTTGGCCTTAGATCTTGTTTCATGTTTTGTTCAGTTTATGTTTCAGTTTATGTTTAATTTGCCGTGTTGGCCTTTTTGTTGGTTTTGTTATTATTTTCATTAAATATTATCTTCCCCTGCATTTGGACCCAGACCTCCCTTCTTACCCGTGACAACATTTATCAATTTTATCTCACAATTCAGACTATTTTTCATCTCTTTTCTAAGTTTACATCTCCTAGTTTGGACATTATAACCTGATTTAACTTAACAATGGTGAGTTTGTCAATTCTGAGGAGAAAAGCCAGAAATGTGGGATATAAAATTTATATAATGTGGGATATAATCTATTCCGAGGGGAAATGAGAGAAAGACAAGATGATTTTTCTTTTGAGAATTGTGAGATATAATCTTGAAATTCCAAGAATAAAACCAGAATTTTGAAATATAAACTCAAATTTACCTTTTTTATTCTTTTATTCCATGGCTTCCATACTTGAAAACTGTCATTTTCACAGAAATTGGTCTATAATCTTAATTTTCTCAGACTGTTAATTTTATACCAGGTTGAATTAACATTTTTGATCATGTTAACCAGATCAATGCTTCCAATTTGGTTGGCGTGAACCCTTCAGTGACAGCACGCAAGATCGAGCAAGGAGGCCTCTTCAAACAGAGAATTATGGGAGACTTTCTACGTGTGCCTACAAATAAACCACAGGTGCTTTTTTTCCTCATTGCTTTTGCTGCAATATTTATGTTTGTCCAACATTGGTCACATAAATGAAGCTTGTTTTTAAAGACATTTCCTCATGTTACCTGATGCCGTGTAGCGTGCAGCTTTCAATAGTGCTCTGTACTGGGTCAGTTTGGTTGTTTTGCTCTGTTTGAATATCCACTGTTCAGGGGATTTTGCATGTCGAGAGGATTATGGGTAAACCAAAGAATGAAAGGTTCATTTGTATTATTACAGACAGACAGGTGCACATTCTGTAGTCTGAATGTACATGATCATTTTTTAGGATTTGTCTATAATAATAAATTTTGCATTGAATCAACACAATGTGAATATACACAAAATGTCCAATGTCTTGTGTAAAAATTTGGATCCTGAAGCAACAACCAGTTGAGAAACACTGCTTTAGGTTTATCTTTTAATAAACCTAGATCTTTTATCTGCTTTATCTAATAATGAAAATGCACATTCCTGTGCTTGTTATCTTTAAGGTGGAAGTTTTCATCAATGGCATCCCATCATGGTGTTCAGGGGATTGTGGTTTCACCTGGAGTCAGTCAAAGACCCCAACAGTAACCGGGATCTCCCCTACCCAAGGTGGAGTAAATGATCAAGCCTCTCAAAAGCTATCATCTCCATATATCGTTATTTTTAATGGTTTATATTACTGACGTAACTTGTTGTTCAGGATCCAGCGGTCTGGGAACAGTTCTTACCATAACTGGATCTGGTTTTGATGGTGGAAACGTCACTGTAAAGACCGGAGATGTGGAATGCTCTGTTCTACAGATTACCAGTAAGTCAAAACCCAGTAATATCATAAAATCTGTTTTTTCTTAGGTAACAAACTGCATCTCTTTTGATTTAAAACAAACAAACAAACAAACAAAAACATAGCATCTGTAATTTTTAGGAAATATGAAGACTGTGTTATAATTTACTCACCCTCATGTTGTTCTGAAGCCGTATGACTGAATTCTTCTGTGGAACACAGAATTAGACATAAAAAAATTCTACTAGTCAAGCTTTTTCCATGCAATTACTATGAAACATATGATACTAAAGCTTTTAAGCTTTAAAAAATGAATGCAAAGAACCATAAAAAGTATCATATATGTGGTTCACATGACTGTAATTTAAATCATTATTCACTCATTTCATGTTTCACAAAATAAGTAATACAAGTTTACAGTTGTGATTTTAGTGAACTTTTCCTTTATGCACAATTCAAGCAAACATTTAATCAAATACTTTGTGTTTCAGATACTTCAATAACCTGTCAGGTCGGTCCTGCGAGTGCAGGTGTACAGCCAGTCTCTCTGAGTTTCTCTTTGGTGGGAAATGCCCAATACCAGAATAATAACAGCTTTAACTTCACTCATCTATTAGGAGTGACCTCCTTAAACCCCACAACAGGAAGTGTAGCAGGTACCTATAGCATTACACTTCTCTACAGACAATAATATGTGAAATAATTTTTTTATTAAATTAGTACTTTTTGCATGCATGTGTCTTTTATGCATATTATACATTAGGGCACAATAGTCTAGTACCGCTGGTAAAACCACTTCCGTTTCTTATTTTTAAAATGAAAATGAAAATTGTAATGTTTTCCCATTACAAATTATTTTTGAAGAATATATATTTGAACAAAACTGAACTGGCACAAACCTTGCTTACCAATGTTAGCCCTACATATTTCAACTATTACTTGATCTTTTCTGTATGTCTTCACAGGAGGGACGATCCTGACAGTGACTGGCTATGGATTCAGTAATGATACCAGAGTCACCATTAACGCTCAGCCATGTAACATTATAGAAGTGCAACTTTCCCAGCTACGATGTATAGTTCCAGCTGTAAGTGAAGAACTTTATTTACCATACCAAGAATAGACACATTTAAATCCTAAATGTGTTATAAACCTTTTTAAAACTTTGTAATTGAATATAACAGTTACTATGAATATTTGATTAGTATTATTAACAAAACACCTTTTATACTTGTGTATAAAGCAGGGCTCAGAAGGTGAACAGAGAGTAACACTAACCGCGGGAGAGATGACAGCAGTATCAGATGGCTTTTTCACATACAGCGCCAATTTGACGGCCATAATCACATCTGTGAGCCCACAAACTACAAAAGTATTTGGTAAGGTGTCAACAATTATGCATTTTCAGAGGCAGATGTGTTTAAAAGTCTATGTATTTCCCTGGGAATTAAACCTTAAAGAACATTAAACATTAAAGAAACTGGGACATTTTCTAACTGTAATACTTTTGCAAATATTAGACCCAGACAGTGACATTCACAAGTATCCTGAATTGCTTCAGACGTTCAAATATGTTTTTCAATACCTATTCATTTTGTCAAAATTGGTGCTTGCTCTATAGATCGCATTTTATGTTTGCAAACAGCCAGCAGCTGATTGTTTTCTGTTCTGAGATTAAGCCGTAAGATGATACTCCGTCTGCTGAATATATTCTATTTTTAGAATAGAGTTCTCTTGCCTTTATTCACAAGAATGCCGAGTAGTGCATAAGGACTACCAAACTTTCAGATCAATCAGCGATTTAATCCCTTCAACATACAACGTTCAATAGTGCATCAATTATGCGTCACTCAAAAACAAGTAGTCAAATCCAGTCTGATTAGTCTGGCTTTGGACATGGAATGATGCCGTAATTTTAAGTGTACGTGCCAGTCTAAAATTAACTCTTGCCACACCTACCAAAACAAACTTTTGGGGGCAAAAAAAAATGTAATTAATTAATTAATTAATATTTATGAATTCTTACAGTTTCTCTCTCACACAGTATATAAACTTTACACATCGTATACCCTAAATTATATTAGATTCAGTTCTGGAAAAAAAAAACCTTTAAGCATTTAAGATAAAGCCCTCATGGTAAATTTTCCATCGAGGAGGAAGTTGAAAGACGACACTGGAGTCACAACATGTTTTCTTTAGCAACTGTTTGTATATCTTTGATTTGAATCAGGGACATCTCAAAGATCAGAGAGTGTCAGACTGTGATTTTTACAATGCAATGTAAATGATGTGTTATGTTCTTTTGTAAAACAAAGTTACTAGCCAAATTGTACTCACATTTGACGCTTTGTGAGTAAATAAAGATTACCGAGCTTTCAGATCAATCAGCGATTTAATCCCTTCAACATATAACGTTCAATAGTGCTTCAATTATGCGTCACTCAAAAACAAGTAGTCAAATCCAGTCTGATTAGTCTGGCTTTGGACATGGAATGATGCCGTAATTTTAAGTGTACGTGCCAGTCTAAAATTAACTCTTGCCACACCTACCAAAACAAACTTTTTTGGGCATTAAGCATCTATGAAAAAAATAAAAATAATGAATGAATGAATGAATTAATATTTATAAATTCTTCCAGTTTCTCTCTCACACAAAATATAAACTTTACACACCTTGTACCCTAAATTATATTAGATTCAGTTGTGGAAGAAAAAACCTTTAAGCATTTTAGATAAAGCCCTCATGGTAAATGACGACAATGGAGTCACAACATGTCTTCATTAGCAACTGTTTGTATATCTTTGATTTGAATCAGGGACATCTCAAAGATCAGAGAGTGTCAGACTGTGATTTTTTACAATGCAATGAAAACCATGTATTATGTTCTTTTGCAAATTAAAGTTCCTAGCCAAATTGTACTCACATTTGACACTTTGCGAGTGTCCATTTATGCCCCTTAATTTAAGAGAGGCATATTCAACCTCTTACGGCAATTCGAATGAGGTCGTACAAATTCGTATGAATTAGCCACCTCGTAAAATATGTACGAATTGGTCATGAGATAGCGTTGGAATATTGTGTCTTTGTTTCAAATCACCTGTGGTCACTTTTACCCTTCGACCTGTCGATAGCAACAGAAACCTTTCGAGATGTACGTGACTGACGATATAATTAACCTTAAAAATGGGTCCAACCTACAATTAGTGTATCCCACTGCTTCTACAATCAAATAAACACCGGTTGGCCTCTGGTCTTAGAGGTACTTGATAATAACGGCGAAAGTCATGGGATACAAACAAACAGGTAAAATCACATTCAAGTGTCAAGTGTCTCTTTCCATCCCATTGTTCTGTACATCTTGGTTACAGCTGTAAACCCCCCATATGGCCTCCAGACAAACCTCTGCTGAAAGTTTTCAGCTCTTTTGTGCGGGCCAGACAATTGCACTGGCTTTAGCGGATGTCACACAATCAGAAAAGCCAGTTTGGCTGCGGTGAAAGACAATCTACAGCGCTACGGTTCTTAAAAGCTCTAAGCACTCCAGACAAAAAACGATCACAGCAATTTCATATCTAACTTCCTCATTGTCCCTCACAATCTTACTGAAACTGCAATTAATTTGATATTGTTTCCATTTCATCTTTTAGGACACAGGATTCTTACCATCTTGGGCATGAATTTTGCAGAGCTGGTTAATGGCAGCTCTGTTTTGATTGGTGAGGCTGAGTGCGAATTGCTGCAGTGGACCAATGAAAACATCACCTGCCTGTTACCCACACTTCCCCCAGCTGAATACAATGTCCATGTGAGAGTGGGAAACCAGGGTTACCCCTTAACCAGGTCTCATATCACTCATTGTACTACAAAACATTGTATTTCAAAGTATCCGTTTCTACAACTATAGAAAACTGCTTTTTAGAGTGATATATATATATTTTTTGTCTGCAGTGATGGTGTTCAAACCACTATAGAGTATGATCTAGAGGTGACTGGTTTTTCTCCATCTCTGGGATCTTTGTATGGAGGAACCACTATCACTATCGCCGGCTCCGGGTTCAGCCCTGTCGCAGCAGATAACAATGTGACTCTGGGTAGGATTAGACTACAACCGAAATCTTACCATAAAAATATTTCTCATGCTTACTGTGAAAGCAATGTTTTACACAACTCTTTACCGAAACCAATAATTTCCAGATCACTTACTGCAGTCACGGTTGTGATTCTGTGTTTTTTTTTTTATACAGGAGACAGACAATGCCGAGTGACAGCCGCTTCAGATCATCACCTGGAGTGTGTGACACAGTCTAGAGATAAAACATTCACTGTGACTAACCAAGGTTTCCACCCCGGTAATATCTCTTTTGCTTTTATCTCTTTTTCTGTCACGCACACAACACCTGAATACATCAAAGGTGAACAATGGCTGTCAGCACAATGACTGTCTCATGTCAAAAGCTTATCAAATACTAGAGATGCCAGCACAATAGCAGGATTCTTCTCCACAGCACTGTTTAAGTGGATTTTTTGTCACGCTTGTTAAGACCAATTAAATAGTTTGTACATTGTTAAAGAAGAGCATACAAATATTGCTGTGAGCTATGTTTAGTCCTGCACAGAATCCACACAGACATAATTCAGTGGAAATCAAGTTTAAGCTAGCAGATTTGCAAAGAAATCTTGAGTGTTTGCTTATTAAATAGTTGTAGAATGATGTTTCTGTTACCAATTAGACTCGCAGATGTGTTTAATAGTCTGTTTCCTGCATAAGTCATTAAATAGCAAGGTGATGGAAATTAACATTTTAAAACAACTAAAACTGCTTGAAACTGCTTGAGGTTATAGAAATGAAATTGAAATAAAAATGCAAGAATAGAAAAGTCATAGAAATAGATACATTTAAACTTACAAACAATTGATTTAAATCAAAATGTAATGGCAGTAAAAATCTTGGTAACACTTTACAATAAGATGTCATTTGTTAACATTAGTTAATGTATTAACTAACATGAGTGAACAATAAACAAATGAACACTATTCATCTTTGTTAATGTTACTAAAAATACAGTTGTTCAGTGTTTGTTCATGTTAGTTCAGAGTACATTAACTAATGTTAACAAACACAACTAGTGATTTTAATAATGCATTAGTAAATGCTGAAATTAACATGAACTAAAATTAATAAATGCTGTAGAAGTATTGATCATTCTTAGTTCATGTTAACTAATGTAGTTAACTAATTGTAACTAATGAAGCTTAACTGTTACCAAAATCTAAAATCTTAAATAATGGAGAAGTGATGAAAATGTAATATAATCTTAAAAGGTAAACAAAAAGAGATGACAAATAACATCTGAAAGTAGTAGAAATGTGTCATGGAAATAAATAAAATATTAAAAGGTTATGAAAAATGTGGGACCCCTATATATTGTGTTGTGCAATAAAATGTGCATTTTTGGCTATATGTGTTCGTTTTTCCAGTTGCATACAGTTAATTACATCACATGTTTGCAGTGTATGGTCAGGGTTACGCCTGGAGTCCTTCTGCGCTAATAGCCTCGGTGGGAGACACTGTGGTTTGGCGCTGGGACGCGCCAGCTTTTGTGTCCGGTCTGGCCTACAAGGTATTCAGTGTGTCCAATCCCAGCAGCACAAACTATGATGGCATTGCTTTCAGCAGTGGAAACACCCCAACTGCCAAAGGTACAAATAGTTACTACTACTACTACTACCCAATAACTTTTCAATAACATTTTCTAGTCTAGTTCTTATTAAGAAACCCTATTTAACTAAAATAAAACCACATTTAATTAATATTAATATCTACATAATGAAATAATTACCTTGCATATTTATAAAAATAATAAATATTACTATATATACTTTTTAATAGTTACCAGCTTGAAAGCTGTATTCTTTCATTTTGTCATAAAAATATTGCCAATAAGGAAATTTAGAGACTGGACCTTCGGGAAATACACAGTAATTTAATACCTCCCGATGCAGACAAACATTTGGTTTGTAAGAGTGTCCGATTTCATGAAGCGTAAACTCAAGGTGCGTAACATAATTACATACCAGTCACTGTGTAGAAAACAATGTACTCTACAATTTTGCACCATAGTTAAACAACAATTAATTTGTGCCATGCCTTTTGCCGTTAATGTAAAAATTTGTATTCCTGTAAAGGAACTAAAGAAGACAATGCGAGATGGAGGCATGATGCCAGTTTGTTTGAGAAACAAAATTGAACCCTATTGTGCATGTGTTTGTGTTTTACCATAAGGGTTTTTCGCCTACCGTTTCACGTCTCCTGGAGTTTACTACTATAGCAGCGGTTACATTGACTCTGGCAAACAGAAGACACTTCAGGGAGTGGTGACTGTTTTGCCACTGGAGGAGAGCACTGTTGGGCTGCAGGTGTTTGTGACAGGAATACAGGCCTCTATGGATATAGGTACAATGGAAACACTTTGATAAGTATTTTCAGATCAAAATACTCAAAATTACAGACTGCAGCTTAAGTGATGGTAAGGAATTTGCTGGTAAATCCATCATAATCACCTTTTATGTCCTCCCCAGATTTAGGACAAATGAACTCACCCAACTCCACGTGTGTGGCCACTTCTGACTGTTTCCAAGATCAGCTGGAATTTAATGAGACTTCAGAAAGTCTGTACTTCCGTTTTACTTCCTGTGCCAGTCCCACTGTGTATGACATTACACCTGACCATGGCAATACACATGACATCATCAGAATCAGCGGATCTGGCTTTAGCAGCATTAATTGTGCAAATGAGGTGAGCTTCAGTGGAACACCACACATACGTGTGACCCTAGATCACAAAACCAATCATAAGGGTCAATTTTTTTCAATTGGGATTTATATATCATATGAAAGCTGAATAAATAAAGACAATATTTGTCCGAGATACAACTATTTGAAAATCTGGAATCTGAGGGTGCAATAAAAATCTAAATATTGAGAAAATCGCCTTTAAAGTTGTTGAAATTAAGTTCCTAGCAATGCATATTACTTATCAAAAATTAATTTTTGATATATTTACAGTAGGAAATTTACAAAATATCTTCATGGAACTTGATTGTTACTTAATATCCTAATGATATTTGGCATAAAAAAAAACTATAATTTTGACCTATACAATGTATTTTTGGCTATTGCTACAAATATACCTGTGCAACTAAAGACTGGTTGTGGTCCAGGGTCAAATATTTCTAATTTTTTGGAATATCACACACAAACTATCCCAAAAATCTGACAGACATCGCTGAAATCCAAAAAATGATTAACCAGAAAAAAACCCTATACCTAATTTTTCAAAATACATAAAACAACAAAGAAAACAGTAAACATGTGAACAAAATATTTTTAGACTATTTACCAAACAAGGTATTTCATATTTTGGAAAATATAAAAAAATATATATATATTATATTATTATTACATCATCGCATTTAAAAAGACAAACTCAGTAGATTACAATTACTTCAGATTTCAGAGTACAGGTATATCACTTATATGAAACTTTATATCTAGGAAATATAAATATAAAACATAAAAATGTATATAATTACTAATGAATCTATTTATAGTAGTAGGTAAACCTAAGCAAAAGGTCACTAAAAAATCACTAAATTTGCCCATTTTTTTAAAAAAAACTAATTTTCTCTACCTAATTGAAACTGACATTTATAATAGAAAGGAAGAAATTGCTTCAAATATGCTTTGTGGTGCAGGTAAATTTAAATATTGTTTCCTTAATTTTAAAAATATATATTTTTTCCAATAAAATAATACTTGAATGGGTGAACAAATACTGAAATGCTGCATTTTAAAAAACTTTAAAGTAGACGACAAAGACTTAATAGTTTTAAATATGATCCAATTATCGATTCAGCCTCAGATACTAATGTAAAAACTTTATGCATACTGTAACGTAAATGATCCATAATTAAAACATTTAAACATTTTTTTTATTTGGTAACCAAAGGTCAGAGTTGGAGATTGTCCATGTAACATCATCAACAGCACCTCCACTGAGATCAACTGCCAACTCAGTCCTGACAGCGGAGCACCGGTGGGCATCCCCTTACCTGTAACTGTCCAAGTCAACAACTTCGGCAATGCCATCCTGACCATGCCGAAAGAGTACGACCGCAGATTTGTGGTTCTACCGGTGGTCGATTCCATCTTTCCCGTGGTGGGCAGCACTACAGGCCATACGCGTCTCTTCATCTCTGGTTCTGGGTTCTCAGACGGTTTGATTACAGTAGCAGGCGTTCCATGCAACGTGGTATCCATAGATTACTCCCACGTAGTGTGCAATACCTCACCGTCTGAAGCTAACAGGGGAGACGTCTTAATTTACATCAACTCCATCTCTTCCTCATGCAGTTTCGATTGTACATTCCAATATTCAGACTCCATCGCTCCAAACGTCTCCACAGTGCTCCCTAACTCAGTCAGTGGAAACGCCACCACTGTTGTGATCACCGGCAGTGGATTTGGAAACGATTCTGCCGATCTAATGGTATCTGCAGCCAACATCCTTCTGGATGTCATAGAAGTCACCGATAGCAGTATCACCGTTTTAGTTGGCGCCCTTCCAGCTGGTACACATGTCCTGCAGGTGGTAGTGATGAGCAAAGGTCTCGCCACAGGAGTTGCCACCCTGACCAGCATAGCACAAGCCAGCATCAGCCCAACATCAGGCAGTATCGCTGGAGGAACTCCAATCTTGATCACAGGAAATGGCTTTGTGGCGGGAAATACAACTGTGAGGTTTGCTAACTCCCCCTGCAGGATTTTAGACGTCACTCCAGATACGGTGAGGTGCATAACACCTCCTCGCGCAGAGGGACAGGTGCTGGTGAACATTCAGGTGTTTGATGTTGTGTATCCAGCTCAACGTTTCAACTACTCCAGGGGGCAAACTCCAAACATCACCTCCATCAGTCCTAGAAGAGGTATGAACATGCATTTACTATAGAAAGCTGCAGTGATGACTTTGTAGGCCAAACACAGAAGTTAGCATCACCCTGGTTCCCTCGACAAAAACCCAATAGGATTTTTCCATTGGCTTTTGGATTATTGCAGAAAATCAGCTCTGTGACCAACAAAAGTTTATGATTATTATACATTTTGTTCATCATGATGAACTATGAACTTTAAGGACTACCCTGTCGAAAACATATGCTGGTTTGACCTGGTTTAAACTAGTCCTTAGTTGGTATAGAGCTGGTTTAAGATGGTCCTGAGCAGGAACTAGTTGTTTAGGACCATCTTAAACCAGGCCATAAACATTGTATAACCAGCTCATGACCAATTAAAGACCAGCTCAAACCAGCTGCCATGCTTCAGAATATACCTAACCAGCATATAATGTTTTTTTCAACAAGGTAAATACTATTGCCAGAAGTAAACGGCTAAACGTAGGCTATAAACAGACTACACCAGTCGCATGATTTCAGTGTCACCATTGTTAACCTCCAACAACTCTTTATTTTCCAAGTTTGAGTTAGAATAGTTCACAAGAGTGTGAGTACAAATTCAATTAAGCTGTACTTGTAAACAGTTGAGTTTATAGCATTTAATGTTTCTAATAACCTCTGTTGTCCTGTTTAAGTACTTGTGAGTAGTACTTGTTTACATAATAATTATAGTTTACACTATATACATGTACGTGTATTTATATATACATAATATATATATATATACATAGAACACACATATATTATGTAAACACAAACTTTTATTTGGATGCAATTAATTGCGATTAATCATTTGACAGCGCTACTTGTAAGAGGCTATTACTGATGAGTTTACATGTTCGCTGTGATAGCAGTTAATGTCTCTGATAACCTCTGTTGTCCTATTTAGCTACTTGTGAGTAGAGCTGTCAAATGATTTATCACAATTATTCGCACAGTCCTTATTTTTAGCATTCAAATATAAACCCACTGATTTAGGACAAAGAACTGGAAGTGAAAAATGTTAACTAATTTCTGAGTTTTGGGCTACAAATATAAGTCACGCCTGTAGCACACTATTGAACTATTGTATTTCACAACAAATCGTTGTAACACTACAGACATAATCCTTTCCTTGCAGGTGCGGTTGGAACACTGATCACTGTCTCTGGTTTTGGGTTTGGCTCAGATGCAGCGCTTGTCTCCTTAGAGATCGATGGCGTGCCTTGTAGCGTGTCATCTGTCACAGATACACAGCTGTCGTGCAATGTTGGTGAACATGCTGGAGGAACTTTCCCAGTCATGTTTCTTCATAAGGTCAAAGGTTATGCCTTGACCCAGTCTGTCTTCACCTATGAGCTGCTGCTGACAGGAGTCACACCGAATGAGGGTAATCCAAAACACTTCCAAAAAATATTTGTTAATAGTTCCAGTGATTTAAACAACTCAATGTAAACAAATCAAATACTTATTTTAAAACCTTTAATTAAAAACCTTTAGATTACTTTTTTCCACTTTATCTGACCCTTGCAATTAAACATATTTCAAAAATCTTAAAGGTACAGTAGCATACACATGGCCTCAGATTTCTAATTTTGCCGTTTTGAGTTAGGCCACATTTATTTGATAAAAAATCCAGTAAAACAGTAATATTTCAAAATATTATTATAAATTTAAATAAGTGTCTTCTATTTGAATATATTTTAAAATATAATTTATTCTTGCGATGCAAAGTTGAATTTTCAGCATCATTACCATTCTTCAGTGTCACATGATCTTTCAGAAATCATACTAATATGCAGATTTGGTGCTCAAGAAACATTTCTCAACAGCTCTGCTGCTTAATATTTTTGTGGAGACAAATAGAAATATTTTGTGACATTATGAATGCCTTTCGTGTTACTTTTGATCAATTTAATTTTTGAACGGTAGTGTGTAGTGCAACACCAGCTCAAATGAACAATGAGAAACGCATAATATAATTTGTTTTGATGTAAATTAAATTCTACAATAATTGGCCAGAAATGTTTTCCATCACATTTATCTGCAAACATGCACAGGTTGTGTGCATCATCATGAATAAAAAAAACATGAACTTCCAATATGTTGTTTATGCATTTACATGATGAGCAGTCTTCCTGTTCCACTGTCACGAAATAGTGCACATACTATAGGCTACTTGCTATCACATTCAAATAATACTGTTGAGTAAAAATACACTACAAGATATCTTTGCTCTTTTTTGCTGTAGGGAGTTATGCTGGAGGAGCCATTGTTGCCATTCAAGGTTCTGGATTCGACCCAACCAGCACCAAAGTCCTCGTCTGTAACAGACAGTGTAATGTGCTCCTGCTGAACTCCACATCCACCCAGCTCAACTGTGAAGTCCCACCTAACAATGGCATGTGTTAAGTGCTGCATATACGTCTAGAAATGTTATGTTAGCATAACAGCTTAATCTATCAACGTGCTTCTATGTCTGAGCAAAGGTCCCAGAACAGACTTTTTCCTCAAAAGCAAGACGTGCCAAGAATGCTTTAACTGACAGAAGTCAGACACTGAGAAATAATGACAAATGTGACACCGCAGGTCTCCAAGTCATCAGGTCACAGATGAATAGAGCTCAAATGAAGAGTTGTTCTGCCTGCTTGCATCTTAATGAGCGCTTTTGTCTCTTACAGGAACTGAAGCAGAGCGGGCCTGCACAGTCAATGTGATGAATGGAGGCGACGCTGTCAACCTGACCAACAGCTACACTTACAAATCCTCTCTGACCCCGGTTATCACTAATGTGACGCCACGCAGAGGAGGAACTGCTGGAGGCACCAGACTCACGATTACTGGCTCAGGTTTCAGGTGCAGAAAACAAAAGACCAGAATTACATTGTACTGAAACTGATTGTTATTATTACTTAGTAAAACATTTCTATGCATTGCAATACCTGCATTAATTACCGCACATGCCATTATATTACAGCTATATTATAATATATTATATTTTTTAATGTGCTTTTGTCATTTTCATATTTATTTTGTATACTGGTATTTAGGTTTATATTTATTTCATTTTTATTTTAAATATTTTTTAGTAATTTAAGTGTTTCAGCTTAAACTAATGTCATTTTAGCTTCAATTGAATTAACAAAAAAGGTTTTTAACAGTTTTAGTTTTAGTTAACGATAATAACCCTGTTCAATACAATTAAAATGTTTATCTAGATTTTTACAAATTTGTTTGAAGAAATGATAACAGAATTTCTCAGTTTCACCAGCTTTGCTATTCCCTGTCTCACCTGTAGCTCAAATGTCAATGAAGTCTCTGTCACCATTGCTGGGTCTGTCTGCGATGTCCAGTCAACCAGTGAGACTCAAATCATCTGTGTGACCAACGCTCAGCCCAGATCCCAAGAAACTCAAGTTCGCGTCCAGCTGGGGAACAGAGGAATTGCCCGAATGGTAAACATGACATAAACACCAATTTATACCTGGTTCATGTTGCATACGCAGCCATTGAGATTGCTGCTTTATATTAAAATGGCTGGTTAGTATTTACTAGAATATTTCGCAGTGTGCTTTCAGAGTTTCTCTGAAACCCTCCACCTCCCCAGCTCCACCTGTATAGATCTGCTTTGGGTTATTATATATGCAGCGGCAGAACTACTTACATACTCACATTGGCATATGTATTGGCAGTAGCAGGTTCCTGTACTCACTTTGCGGAAGCAGTAGCAATAATCAAGACAACAGCAATAACTAACAGCAGCAGCAATACAGCAGCGTAGCGTATCTATTCCGCTAAGGCCAAATACATGAACATTATCATATTCATTACCATGCTAAAATCTTGTGAGAGCTTTCATGTTAGAAATACAATTATTACAAGAATAGTTATAAATATAGCTGCATGCAGCGATTACCAGGGTTTAAGCGCTTTAAGGCATTTAAGCACATATGAAAAAAGACATTATGTAGCAAGCTTTTTTTTTTTTGCAAATACAGGTAATTTACCATAGAAATATGTTTTGTAACGTTTATGACTGTTATAGTGCCAGCTGTGGTCCGAACTCCTTAAAACTTTCCATGACTGTTTAGAATCACCTGTTGCATGTGCTCACCAGGTTTCGTTAAGTTTTGAGTTTTCCTTTAGGAAAAAGGCCTCTTTTCTAAACGACCCCATTATACCTTCCCAAAGGGTAAATTTAAACATTTTTTGATAATTATTTGCCTAGAGTGTCCAGAGAATTGTACTGCAGTGTTTTTTTTTTTTCTAGATTAAGCAAAAAACCTTCTCAATCTTCTCAATCATTTAACAAACGATTTGACTGACAGCAGTAGTTCTAGAGACAAAGTTGTCCACAATGCACTTTTTTTTTTTTTTTAGATAATTATTGATATTCGATTTTCAGGGAACCTTTCTGCATTGGTTTGGTTTCGATCAGGCAAATAAACTAGTACTAGTTTGCAAAAGTAGGTTTTGCAAAAAAATTCAAAATACCCCAAAATTTTGCAGGTTCACGATCACATTTTGTATTTTGATCGTGATCGTTACAGCCTTAGTAAGGCTTTAAGGTTTAAGTAATACCATCCCTCCAAATTTCAAGTCTCTACGACTTAGTTTGGTCTGTACGATCAGTTTTACATGGAGATCGCTGATCCATGACCATTCTAACAATTACAATAGCGTTTCAGCGCTACGTGCTTGAACTCCTAATAATAATATATAAAATAGATTTATCTGCTTGGAACGTCTCTCCTCTCTCTCAGGATAATGCTTCTTTCTTCTACATTGACGTGTGGTCATCTCCCTATACATGGGGTGGTCTTTCCCCTCCTGAGGAGGGCATGTTTGCTGTAATCACTGCTGGCCAGACCATCCTCCTGGACACCAGCACACCAGTCCTTAAGATGCTCCTTATCCAGGGTATGCTCGTTTATACAAACCTTATAAACAAAGCTTTGACACTCTCACAGTTTTGTGAATGTCTGTTTTGTGTTTAGGCGGGCGACTGATTTTTGACGAGGCAGATATTGAGCTACAGGCGGAGAATATTCTGATCACAGATGGTGGAGCTCTGCAGATCGGAACAGAGCAGGCACCCTTCCAGCACAAGGCCATCATCACACTGCATGGACACCTGCGTTCAACAGAACTTCCCGTCTATGGCACCAAGACTCTGGCTATCAGAGAGGGGGTGTTGGATCTGCATGGTGGGTACTATAAATAAACACTTCAGATTAAATGCATTACCATAAACATTATTATTACTATTTGTTTGTAACTTGACCAAAGCTCCTGGAAAATTTGCATCTAAAAAGTCAATATCAGAAACACAATCTCCTTTAGAAAATGTTGTAATCTTCACAAAAATAGACATGACCTACATATCTCTTCTAGAAGGCTCAGTTAGGTCAGAAAACCCCTTAGGTGGGCTTCACAGAAGTGCTAAATTTCCCTGATACAGACACCATAGTGTGTAATCACTCCCCTGCAGTGAGAGGTTTTGTTCAGGGTTTAACTACAATCCTGCTTCTCCAGGAATCCCTGTCCCTACGACATGGACTCGCCTTTCCCAGACTGCACAAAGCGGCTCCAGCACGCTGACACTGATGAATGCCGTCACCTGGAAGACTGGCGATGAAATTGTCATCGCTTCCACGGGGCACAGGTATGGATGCATCGCCCAAACATACAGCGGGACTCAGGTTTCAGGTTGATTTGACTGCAGCCACTAACTTACTAGAAAAACTGAATTAAATCAGTGTAGGAAATAAAAAGAGTGCAACTGTTTTCCATAAAATAGTACCAAAATAACAAAACTAAGATATAATTTATAAATAATTTATAATTTTTTATGTGATTTATGTTTTGAATTTGCTTTAGGAGGGGAAAAAAAATGACAAACACACTTTTTCAAATGTAGCTCAAAATGCTGTACAAATATACTAACAATGATGCTAAAAAATTGAATATAAGATTTCAATACTATTGCTAATTATCTAAAATATATTGTTTTGATGGAATCCACAGACACAGCCAGACTGAAAATGAGTTGAAGAGAATTGCCTCAGTTTCAGCTGATGGAATGACTCTCACTCTGACCAAACCGCTGAAATACACTCATCTGGGTGTGTCTGTCACGCTGCCTGATGGAACAGTTTTTGAAGGGAGAGCAGAAGTGGGCCTTCTTACCAGAAACATTGTTGTCCGTGGATCCAACAATGTGGAGTGGAATGATCAGATTGAAGCTTGCCCTGACGGATTCAACACAGGTTTGGATGTTGTTTCCTCAGCTGTGGATAGAAGACAGACTGATAACCATGGCGTAATGGGATAATTCACCCAAAAATGAAAATTCTGTTATCAGTTACACACCCTCATGTTGTGCCAAACCCTTAAAACCTTTGTTCTTTGTCCTAACACAAATTAAGATATTTTTGATGAAATACTAGAGCTTTCTGACCCTGCATAGTCAACAATGCAACTGACACATTCAAGGCCCAGAAAGGTAGTAAGGACATTGTTAAAAATAGTTCATGTGACATCAGTGGTTCAACTGTACTGTTATGAAGC
This sequence comes from Garra rufa, assembly GCF_049309525.1. Classification (NCBI taxonomy): domain Eukaryota; kingdom Metazoa; phylum Chordata; class Actinopteri; order Cypriniformes; family Cyprinidae; genus Garra; species Garra rufa. The sequence goes on from NC_133377.1 coordinate 31,010,569, forward strand.
TACAAGAAAACTTTGTGCACAAAGAAAACAAAAATAACTTTATTCAACAACGCATGCATGGTACTGTTGTGAACGTGTGGTGGAGACTGATGCGGAACATAAGAAATTGTTGAATAAATTAATTATTTTTGTTTTCTTTGTGTATAAGAAGTATTCGCGTAGCTTCATAATATTACACTGTTTTATTGATGTCCTTACTACCTTTCTGGGCCTTGATCATGGTAGTTTTGTGGCCATCTATGCAGGGTCAGAAAGCTTGATTTGTGTTCTGAAGATGACGAAGGTCTTACAGGTTTGGAACGACATGAGGGTGACAATTAATGACAGAATTATAATTTTTGGTAAAACTAACCCTTTAAAATTAATAAAAGTAATTTGAAAGTCATTGTCACTTTTATTGAACACATGACTCAATATACTTTTTTGCTTACAGGGGAATTTGCTACTCAGACTTGTTTCCAGGGTAGGTTTGGAGAAGAAGTAGGAAGTGACCAGTTTGGTGGTTGCATCATGTTCCACGCACCACAACCAAACCAAAATCTGGCTATTGGCAGAATTGAATATGTTGAGGTAAATGTTTATTTTGTTTCAAAAACATATGGTTTTAAAACCCCTGGAGATGATTAAAGACATAGTCCACCCAAAAATGTAAATTCCGTCATCATTTACTCACCCTCATATCGCTCTAAACCTATATGGATTTCTTTCTTCTGTGGAACGCAAAAGATGATATTTTGAAGAATATTGGTAACTGAACAGTTTCAGATCTGCAAGAGCCTCCAAAGCATAAGGAAGACATGTGAATGGCTTGTGTATTTACAAGTCCTTATTTACAAGTCCTTCTGACTTCCATAGTATTTTTTGTCCATACAGTGGAAGTCAAAGGCACCAAAACCATTTGGTAACCAACATTCTTAAAAATATCTTCTTTTTAAAGATATTTTGAAAGTAACACAGGTTTGTAACAAAACAAGGGAGAATAAATGATGTAAACTATCCATATTAGTCATAAAATACTTACGATAAATGTCAATCATGCCATTATGCCTGTCATTGTCCTCCTTTAGCTCTTCAATGTTGGACAAGCATTCCGTCTGGGACGCTACCCAATCCACTGGCATCTGATGGGTGATGTTAGGTTTAAGTCGTACGTGCGTGGATGTGGCATCCACCAGTCTTACAATCGTGCTGTCACCATCCACAACACCCACAACCTGCTGGTGGAACATAATGTCATCTACAACATCATGGGTGGGGCCTTCTTTATTGAGGACGGCATTGAGACTGGCAACATCCTGCAGTACAACCTTGCGGTATTCGTTAAACAGAGCACCAGTTTACTAAACGACGATGTGACTCCAGCTGCATACTGGGTCACCAACCCTAATAACACCATTAGGCACAATGCCGCAGCTGGTGGAACGCACTTCGGCTTCTGGTATCGCATGCATGATCGTCCCGACGGCCCTTCATATGACCCCAACATCTGTCAGAAGAGAGTACCACTAGGACAGTTCTTCAACAATACGGTGCATTCTCAGGGCTGGTTTGGCTTGTGGATCTTCCAAGAGTATTTCCCCATGCGTACCGGCAGCTGCAGCTCCTCAACACCAGCGCCAGCGGTCTTCCGCCGCTTCACGTCCTGGAACAATGAGAAAGGTGCCGAATGGGTGAATGTAGGAGCGGTTCAGTTTAGTGAGTTCCTGATGGTCAATAATGAGAAGGCAGGAGTGGAGGCCAAGAGGATCATCCAGCAACAAGTCAGCGGATGGGGATTGGATGGAGGTGCAGCTGTGGTCAACAGCACCATGGTGGGTCACGTGGATGAGCTAGGACTAGGCAGCGACTACTGCACCGCTCGTGGTGTTGTCCTGCCCCTGGATGATGGTATGAGTGTCATCAACACCAAGTTTGTGAACTTCGATCGTTCGTCGTGTGCTGCAATTGGGGTGGCTGAAATAGTTGGAACCTGCATGTTCCGCTGTGGAGGCTGGAGCGCGAGATTTAGTGGGATCCAATACTATCAGTCGCCCAACAAGGCCTGGTTCAGATGGGAGCATGAGGTGGCACTGGTAGATACTGATGGGTCACTAACAGGTAGAGAAGCATTATATAATACAAAGTTAGCTCTAATAGCATAGTACAAACAACCATTGGTAACAAAAAAACAAATTATTGAATATAAATATTTTCTGTTTCTGAAAAGGCAATGTTAGCTACAAGGTGGTACCAAGGAGTAACCTGCTCGATCCAAGACGCTGCTTCCCTGGAACAGAGTGGAGCATTGGTGTCCCTGGTGCAGTATGTGACAACACCATTAACTTCCACCGCATGGTCGTCGTCAATCCCGCACCGCCTTCACTTCAGTCTAAAGATGCCATTGTAACCAACTCATATGGTAAGGTGAAATAACTGACTCTGCCCAGTTGAGTTAAGATAAAATGTGCATGCATTTGTTAGACATGTTTCTATACAATTCACTTTTGCATGTACTTTCCTGGCTACATTCTTTGGTTTCCAGAACGTTCTGTGAATGTTAGTTGATGGAAAAAAAAGTTCTTAGGGGCCGTTCATGTAGAATGCGTTTTTACATTTTTAAAAAAGCAAGACACAGGGCAGTTGAATAAAGAAAAAGATATAAAGTATGTTTTTTTAAAAGTTGAGACCAGTTTTTAAAATACTGTAGGTGTGTTTCTATTAATTGATGTTATGCGACAAAAAACATAATTTTTTCCTCTCGCGATAAGTCATGACAACTGATGTTGGTAGGTTTATGTACATCGCAGTCACCGCACAATTGCGAAATTGACGCATATTCATTGGCCATATTTTCGATTCTCAATTTCATATTGCGCAATTTGAAGGGTAATAGAAAGGCAGCTAGTGTCAGGCTGCAGAAGATCCAAGATGCGTACACAATGGTCAAACAATGGTCAAAATCTGTCTAGTGCATGTTTACATAGAAAAACAATAGAAAAGCAGAGCTGTGGAATGCAAAAACACATTCTTGTGAATGGCACCTTAGAACTGGCCTTCTAAAATGATTCTAAACTGAAAATCATCTTGGTTAGCACAGTTAATCTCAATGTCATATCTCTCTTTAGGGACATGTGTGGTTCCTTTCCTTAAAAAACTTGTGACCCACACATTTGGTTGGATGGCAATGGTGCCCACAGGCCAAACATACAACTGGTACTTTGATGGTGCTTCCCAAATCACCAACATCTCATACAATGGAATGGTCTACGGCTTTCGGGTAAAGTGTACACACTTCACATTACGAAATAAATAAAATACAATGTACATTCAAAGGAAATGTTAAACAGTTACATACCATTACAATGTTCCAAACCCATTTGTTGTTCATCTGTGTAACACAAAAAAGACAGCTTTTTAAAGTCTTTACAGCTCTTGTCATGCAACAACAGTCACACTCCAAAAAGAACAAAAAAGTACTCCATACTCCATATTTTCTAACTTTTTAATGCCTGGGATTAAAAAAAGAATATGCTCTACTTTTATGTGAAAAATATGTATTAAAAAATTATCATTTTCTAACATACATTTGATATTTTTATGGATAGCATGTTGTTTGTAACATTAAATAATTAGCTTTTATGTCGTCACTGTAATAAAATCAATGCAAATTATTAAAATATTATCTATAATTTACACCAACTATGCCATGTTAAAGTTATACACCTGAATAGACTATTAATTAACTAATTATTACTTACAATAAATATTGTTCCATTGAAGCAAGTTATTACATTTTATATTTTTTTAATATTATATTATTTTTAACATTTAATTAACATTTATTTTTCCTCAGTTTGCAAACCCCTGATTTAAATTGCATGTTGTAGAGTCCAGATGACTAAATGCTAAATTTACAATTTGTGCAATATATAACATGTACATTTTTTTGTCTCCCTTTCTCCATGACAGCCAGAACAATATATTTTAATCAACCACGACCTGACCCAGACACCTGACCGATTCCGCATTATAGATGACAGAAATGGATCTGCCCAGCCCCTGAACCCCACTGCGAATGTAAATGGAGACTGGTACTTCAACCAAACATCCAAAGACCTCTATTACATGGGTAAAACTTCTCATCTTTTCACCCAAGACATCTATGCTACCTTTGTATTTAAATAGAACACCTAAAATGCTGCTCAGTACTGTGCAAAGACATATTATTGTTTGTCTACAGTGTCTGGAAGAGACCGTGTGAATAGCCGGAGAAAGAGAAACAGTGTGGACCGCTCAGTTGTAGACAGATCACTGGACTTCAGAGTGTATCAGTGCTACTATCCCAACTGTATCCAACCTGCACCTGCTCCTGTAGTCACTCCATCCAACACATCTAACACATCCAACACATCCAACACATCCAACACATCAAATTCAACCACCAGACCTGGAAACTTCATCTATGTGTATGTTACCACCCACGCTTAGCAATTTTGTTTTTATTTTATAATCACATGATTTATTGCTAATAAAACGTATCGTATTGTGTTTAGTCTCTGGTCAAATGAATCATTTTGGAGGTCAAGCTCAGTGAACAACTTCAATGTGCCACAAGAAGGCTCTGATGTGATTATCCCAGCTGGTAAGCATCTCTAATATCAAAAATCCCAAGCAAAGTTTTGGTATGCTATTTTTATTAAACTCTATAGTGGCTAAAATATTTAAAATGTCCCATTCTGTCCCAAAGGCATTTGGATGTTTGTGGACATTGTAGTTCCCTCTTTGAACAAGCTGAAAATAGTTGGAGTTCTGGAGATTCCAGACACAAACAATGGCACTTTCACCAGAAGTGCTTCTCAATATAATAACGTTGTTCTGAATGCCACATACATATCCATTCAAGTAAGTACATCACTACATTCAAATTGCCGTAGACATCATATTAAATACACTAACCCTCTCTGTACATGTCACTCAATCAGGGTGGACGTCTGATTGCTGGCTGGCCTGATGAACCCTTCAGAGGTCAACTACAAATCATACTGAGAGGAAGCCATACCACACCAGACTGGCTGTTACCATCTGGACCAAACCAAGGGTCCAAAGTGCTGGGTAAATTAACATAAAAAAAAAAATCTTATTATTGGATGTATCTGCATCAGAGGTAGGCAATTGTTTACCAGCTTAAAAGTGTGGATTTCAATGGTAACATTGTCTTTTAGGTGTGTTTGGATCTCTTGACCTGTATGGCTTGCCACACAATGTCTACCACACTAAGCTTGCTAGCACATCTCAAGCAGGAAACAGCACCATCTCACTACAGGAATCTGTGGACTGGAAGGTCAGAAGCTTTCTGAAAAATGATATAAAAAGTTTTAGGAAACTATAACCTGCTTGTGTGATATGCCAATGCCATTTGGATTCCAAACTCAATTTGTGCTTTGAACGGTTATTCACTTTATTGAATAAAAAACAAAGTTATTTTAATGACCTCCAGGTTGGGGATCAGATCCTGCTGTCCACCACCAGCTATGACCCTTGGCAGACAGAAATCCGCACCATCACTGCAATCTCTGATTATGGCCGCACGCTGACTTTAGACCAGCCTTTATCATACACACACATTGGTTAGTCCCCCTAGATACATTATAGCAATAATAAGCATTGTGCTGTATTAATAAGCTGTTAATAACTGTTCAAGACTGCATTTATTTAATTTAGAAATGCAGTTATATTGTGAAATATTATTACAATTTAAAATACCGCTTTTATATTTTAATATACACATCTAGTCAAAAGTTTTTGGACAGTAAAATTGTTAATTGTTTTTTAAGTGTCACATGATTCTTCAGAAATCATTCTAATATGATGATTTGCTGTTCAAGAAATATTTTGTATTATCATTATCAATATTTAAAACAGGATTCCTTGATGAATAGAAAGATCCAAAGATCAGCATTTGTCTGAAATAAACAGCTTTTGTAACATTTTTTGTCATTCTAAAGCTTGGAGTCAGTATAATGTTTTGGGGAAAGAAATGATAGAAATAATACTTTTATTTAGCAAGGATGCTTTGGACAGACCAAAAGTGATGATTAAGACATGTATAATGTTACAAAAGATATTAGAAAGGAAAGGAGGTGAAGTGAGGCCAAGTATGGTGACCCATACTAGGAATCTGTGCTCTGCATTTAACCCATCCAAGTGCACACACACAGTAGTGAACACACACACACCGTGAACACACACCCGGAGCCATTGCTGTGGCACCCGGGGAACAATTGGGGGTTCGGTGCCTTGCTCAAGGGACTCACCTCAGTCGTGGTATTGAGGAGAGAGTGCTGGTTATTCACCTTCCCCACCGACAATCCCTGCCGCACCTGAGACTCGAACCCGCAACCTTTGGGTTACAAGTCCGACTCTCTAACCATTAGGCCACGGCTGCCCCAAATAGAATATAATAGAATAAATTAGAATATTACAATAATAATATAGAATATTTCTGAAGGATCAAGTGACTGGAGTAATGATGCTAAAAATTCAGCTTTGAAATCACAGGAATAAATTATACCTTAAAATATATTCAAATAGAAAGCAGTTATTTTAAATGCTAAAATTTTTTACTAGTTTTGCTGTACTTTGGATCAAATAAATGCATGCTTGGGCAGAATAGACTTCTTTAACAACACTAAAAATCTTACTGTGCAAAAACTTTTGACTGGTAGTGTATTTTTAAATGTAATGACAAAGATTTCCTTCAAAGATTTTTCTTCATTATGATATGCTGAACTGATGCTCACGAAGCATTTCTTCTTATCAGTGTTGAAAATAGCTGTGTTGCTTAATTATTTATTTTTGTGCACATCATACAATTTCTCAAGATTCTTAGATCAACCAAGTTTAAAGGAACAGCATTTAATTAAAATACAAATCTTTTGTAAAAATTCTAAATGTTTTTACTGTCACTTCTTATGAATTTAGTGCATCCTTGCTGAGTATTAGTATTAAGTTTAGAAGCATTAATTTCTTTAAAAAATATATTACTGACCCCAGACTTTTGAATGGTAGTATATCATTAAATAATTGTATTAAACAAATGCATTATATTTAATATTAAATATATCTGGTCATATAGGAGAGAGCTACAGTGTGCCAGGCACTTCAAGAAGTTATCAGCTTGCAGGCAATGTGGCTTTACTGACCAGGAACATCAAGATCATTGGTCAGGAGTATCCAGACATGAACACACAGTCTTATGGGGCCAGAGTGCTGGTGGGAACCTTCTTCAGCGGAGGAGTCACTTTCAGAGGTATAAACCTTATAAAATTCTCATGTTGGGCCTCATTCTTGAAATAAAAGCAGGATAAATTATACACAAAACCATTTAACCATAAGAAAATGATAGAAAACAAACAAAAAAAATTAAGTATTATTTTATATATTTGCACATAGCATCATTTGCTAAACAGCCTTTCCAGCACAATATAAGTAACAAAAACTCATTAATGCTGGTGATACGTACATTACAGGAAAAGCCCAGATCAGAAATGTGGAGTTTTACCGCACCGGGCAGGAGGGATGGAACGACGTGTCAGACCCACGATATTCTCTGGTGTTTTTGGACTTAGGAGAGGTAAGAGAAAGTCATGATTCAGTACATGTCCATTTCTGATCATCACATTCACACATGTTCCTGTCATCAACTTATTGTCACAATATTTTTAGGTGGCTGGTGAATCTTACATCAAAGGATGTGCTTTCCACAATGGTTTTGCTCCTGGTATCGGTGTTTTCGGAACAAATGGACTAAGTATCGAAGACAATGTGATCCATCACACAGTTGGAGAAGGTACAGAAGCATCCTCGCTGTTCAATGTTAAAGAATTAGTTCACTTCCAGAATGAAAATTTTCTTAAAAATATACTCACCCCTATGTACCCAAGATGTTCATGTCATTCTTTCTTCAATTGAAAAAAAAAAAATAAATAAGGTTTTTGAGGAGAAGATTCAAGAATTTTTCTCTTTATAGTTAATTTCCATGCCAACAGGTTGAAGGACCAAATTGCAGTTTCAATGCTGCTTCAAAGGGCTCTACACAATCCCAGCCGAGGTACAAGGGTCTTACCTAGTGAAACTATCTGTCATTTTCTAAGAAAAATACAAATTTATATACTTTTTAACCACAAATGTGAATCACAGAGTTTGTGCAAAATGAGCATTTGTGGTTAAAGAGTGTATATACATTTTTATTTTATTAAGAAAACGACCAATCGTTTTGCTAGATAAGACTCCTATTTCTTGGCTGGGCTCAAGTTAAGCCCTTTGAAGCTGCACTGCAATTTTGACTTTTAACCTGTTGACCATCAGTAAAAAGTCGACTATATTGAGAAAAATCTTTTGATGTTTCTTCTTAAAAAACTTAATTTATTTTTAGCTGAAAAAAGACAAACATCTTGGATGACATTAGGGTGAGTAAATAAAAAGGAATTTTTTATTTTGGAAGTGAACTATTTTTTTAACACGGGGCAATACTATCAAGCAAAATGTAATCACTATGCCACAGGAGGATTTAATTTAACACTATTCTGTTCTAATTTCCCAGGAATCAAAGTCTTTGGTGACAGAAATGTGATCCGGAGAAACTTGGTTACAATGACACTGTGGTCTGGATCGTACAATGGCAGAGCGGAGGAATTCAACTTTGAATGGAATGCAGCCATTGAGGTACACTTTTGACAGAAAAGTACTGTGATCAGATGGTAATTCCATGGTATCTTATCTAACACAATACAGGATGATTGCTACATTTACCATGTTATTTAAAAGGTAATTCAAAAATTATCATGGTAAATGTCTAAAAAAAAAAACTCTAGGGTACTTTTTGTTAGTAACAGTAGAGAAACATATTTGCCAAATAATCATCAATAAATACCAGATAAAGAATTTATGTATTATAAAAAATGTATGTATTCTTGTTTATTTCCTAGGTGAGTGAAGCAACCAATGTGATTCTTCAAGGGAATATCGTTGCTGGCTATGAACGAGTGGGATACCGAATTGATGGAGAACCATGTCCAGGTACCAACAAAATGTTAAGCATTATCAATATTTTCAACATGGATAATAAATCAGCATATTAGAATGATTTCTGAAGGATTATATGACACTGAAGACTGGTGTAATGATGCTGAAAATTCAGCTTTGAGTTACAGGAATAACAGTTTTTTTTTATATATTCACATAGAAAACATTTATTTTAAATTGGAATAATATTTTACAATTTACATTTTTTTCTGTATTTTTGATCAAATAAATGCAGCCTTGATTAAAAAAAAAAACATCTTTAAAAACCATTATCTTACTGATCCCAAACTTTTGAGTGGCAGTGTATATAGACAGGTTAACACATGTTTCCAATATCTTGTGCACCCATAATTTGGACCTTTCATGTTCAGTGTTTACTGATTCAATTATTTCAACAATGTCAAAAGGATATCCAAATTTAGTGGCACAATGGAGTGAGAATGAGGCACACGGCGGTCTGTTCGGACTCTACATGAACAAAGACGGGCTTCCTGGTTGCTCTCAAATCCAGGGATTCACCATCTGGAGGAGCTTTGATTTTGGCATTTATGTTCAAGTATGATAATTGATCCAAAAACCTTCTACTATTATTTCTAGTTATACAAATGCATTATACTAGTCAGGTGATTATTATTGTTTTCAATGAATGTTCTCTCCTCACTTCCAGGTATCCATGAATGTGGTCATTTCCAACGTGAGCCTAATTGATAATGGAATGGGAATCATGTCTCTAATCTACAGTCCTTCCTCGCTCAGCCACGCATACTCCGACAAAATCGTCCGTGTACAGGTGAGGAAGCACTATATGTTTCTTTGGTCAGAACTAAGCAAGCATTCTTATTCTGGTCCATTTTTTAGTAACATTTTAACATCTGTAACTTCTGTCCAGGGTGCCCTGATTGTGGGCAGCAGCCCCAACTTCAACTGTTTGGACAGTCTGTCCACAACTATGACCTACGTTAGACTCAGCAGAATTCACAAGGCCCCACGTCCTTCTGATGGTACATAAAGAAACATTCACTTCTGAATAAATTTCATATAGCTGATCTATTTGTATATATAGCTGAACACAAAAACACAAAAAACCAAATTTTTTGTGTTTAACAGGTGGCAGGTCTGGAATTTGTTGGCCAACGTTTGAATCAAGCCATAACAACGGACCACAAAAACCTCTCACTGGACTGATGAGCTACAACGCCATAGCTGGTCTAATGACTGTCTCTGGTGAGTCAGATTCCCTCAAAATGTGTATGAATCTCCAGTTTAAAACTTCTACAGTTGATGAAGATGTCATATAAGAAATAATGACTAATTATCCATTTTCTCTTTCTGATACCAGACACAACTTTTGTTAGGTTCAAGAATGTATGCTCAACAGAGAGAAATTACATGTTCATGACCAACCCAGGAAATGAGGATCTACAACATCCAATCAATGTTCAGAGGATTTCCAAGATAGACAGCATAGAGGAGTCTCTAGCGTTCATTCATCGGCCTGATCTGGGGTAAACTGATCAAAATCTGACGATATGATAATATTGCGAAATATCCACAATACTTTTGACAGTAGCTGTCAGCAAATCATACTGCACTTTTAAGCTTTTGTTTTGACGGAAACGGCAGTAGAGCTTTTATTTTGATGGAAAACAGACTTGATAAAGGAATTAAGCCTTGTCTGTTTTAGTTTGTTCGGCACAGATACTGTGCCAAATCATAATGGCCCAAAACACAACTTTAAAGACCTTTTATGTTCCAATGTTTTACAAATCACTTTTTTGCCCGGAAGACCTATATCGTTTTATATTGTCATGTGACCACAATAATATTGAGACAGATTTGCTGTCATGATACCACTATATTAATATCATTACATCCGTAACAATTTGTGATCATTAGTCTATATATTATGTATTAGAATACATTATAATATTCTAATATAATATACTCTATACGCTGGTGGTTAAAATATTGAAATAAACTTTTTTTTTTTAATTAAATATTTTTGAAAGAAGTCTCAAGGCTGCTTTTATTTGATCATAGTAAAACAGTTATGAAATATTACAATAAAAACATTCTCCTATATTAATATATTTTAAGGTGTAATTTATTCCTGTGATTGCAAAGCTGAATTTTCAGCAGCCATCACTTCAGGCTTAAAGGCATAGTTCACCCAAAAAGAAAATTACCCCATGATTTACTCACGCTCAAGCCATTTTGGGTGTATATGATTTTCTTCTTTTAGATGGATACAATCAGAGTTATATTAAAAAATGTCCTGGCTTTTCCAAGCTTTTTAGTGACAGGGAATGGCTGTTGAGATTTTAAAGTCCAATAAAGTGCATCCATCCATCATAAAAAATACTCTACACGGCCCTAGGGGGTTAATAATACATTCTGAAGTGATTCGATGTGTTAGTGTAAAAAAACTTTATAAACCACAATCTCTAGCTTCCGTTAACTGTCGTGCACGCATTCACAAGAGAGTGGTATTCCAGTAGGACGTAGGCAAATGCAGTGACGAACGTGGACGCACAGAGAAAAGAGCAAAACAAAACACCACGAAATAGAAGTATAAAATAAGGATTTATAAAGAAAAATGGTTTGCATTTTTCTGTAAACAAAACTTGGTTCATTGCGAGGCCAGCATATTCTCACCGGCGATTATGCTACGCTTACGTCCTACGTCATCCACTGCAAGTTTTAAATATGGATATTTTTCTTACACAAATGGATCGCTTCGCATCAGAAAGCCTTCTTTAAGCTCCTGGAGCCATGTGGAGTACTTTTTATGATGGATGGATGCACTTTATCTTGCTTCAAAATCTCAACAGCCATTCACTGCTATTATAAAGCTTGGAAGAGCCAGGATATTTTTTTTTTATATAACTCTGAATGTATTCTTCTGAAAGAAGAAAGTCATATACAGCTAGGATAGCTTGAGGGTGAGCAAAATCTTGGGGTAATTTTCATTTTTGGGTGAACTATTCCTTTAAGTGTCACATGATCCTTCAGAAATCATTCTAATATGCTGATTTATATTATATGATATAAGGGATGACATTTTACTAAAAAGATAAAAGATGTACTCAAAGTATCAATTAAAATGTGTACATTTAAGTGTATGATTTCTTTCTTTCTCTTTTATATCAGTAAGGTGAACCCTTCAGACTGTGTGGACATGGACTGTGACGCTAAGAAGAAGACTATGCTGAATGATCTGGATGGCAGTTTCTTGGGTCCCTTGGGAGCAGTGGTCCCCCAGTCCGAATACGAGTGGAACGGGGATCCCCGGCACGGACTGGGCGATTACCGCATCCCTAAAATCATGCTCACTGCTCTCAATGGCAGCCGGATACCTGTGAATCAAATCGCTCCTTACAAAGGTACTGTACATCTGAGGACAATTTATTATTTACACTGATCTAAGAGAATGATGGAGTTGCTTTTAGCATTGACATTGCTGGTTTCCCTGTGCAGGTGTGATCAGAGACACTTGTACATACATGAGCACATGGCAGAGCTACAAGTGCTTTGGCCTCAACTACAGGATGCTGGTCATCGAGAGTCTAGACGCAGACACAGAAACCAGGCGTCTTTCACCTGTAGCCATCCTAGGGGATAAATATGTGGATTTGATAAATGGTATGATTCGAAACTCACCTCTTACTGGTAATTTAACATCTACCGTAAACAGAAAAAAAAAAAAAACTTACTGTGAATATCTTGTCACAGGCCCACAAGACCACGGCTGGTGTGCCGGCTACACGTGTCAGAAGCGGGTATCTCTGTTCCATGCCATTGTTGCAACGAATAAGTCCTTTGACATCTTCTTCACCAGCACAACACCACAGAAGCTGAGACTTATGTTGCTAAATGCTGGACCTACAGAGGTTAGTTAGTAAGATGGATTATTCAGTACTGACAGCTGACACAGCATTTATTGGAATCTGAGGGTGCAAAAAAAAAAAAAAAAAAAAATCTAAATACTGAGAATATTGCCTTTAAAGTTGGCCAATGCATATTACTAATAAAAATTAAGTTTTGATATATTTATGGTAGAAAATTTACAAAATATCTTCATGGAACATGATACTTAATATCCTAATGATTTTTGGCATAAAAGAAAAATCTATAATTTTGACCCATACAGTATTATTGGCTATTGCTACAAATATACCAATGCTACTTATGACTGTTTTTGTGTTCCAGGGTCACATATATTAATTGATTATCTAAAAATATCTATTATATGTTGCTTATTTTTTGTCTTAGCTTAGCTAACATTACAATAGACACTACAGACAACAATGGATGTATTCAGTATACTAAAGCACTGTACTCTACACTAATTTTTTGTTGTCTTCAGACTGTCAGGGTGGCTATATTTTATTCAAACCCTCAGCGGCTGGATGTGTATGTGAACAATAATTTGGTTGGTCCAACAAATGCTCAGTGGAATGCAGACAAAAGCGACTACACACTACGTGGTCCAACTTACACAGGTAAAGTACAGCACCATAATGCATGTTAATACAGCTCCCTCTGCAGGCTAGAAGACCAAAATCATTTTCAAACAGATCATAATTCCTGTTTTATATCCTCTCTGTGCTCCTCAGGACAATATGTTCCCAGTTTGAACTCCAGTCATGGCTCTAACTTTTTTGATCAAGACTACAAAATGTTGAACATACTTCTTCGTGGCTCGGAGCCGGTCCAAATCCGCACCTCCCCGGTTCTGTTCCTGGCCTTCAACCTCCCGGCCATGACTGAAGCAGAGTTCTTCGGGCCAAATCTGGTGAACAATCTGGCTGCATTCTTGAAAATACCCCCAGGCAAGATTCGAATCACCAAAATCGTCCGTGAGGGAACTAACTCAAGAAGGCGGCGCTCGACAGGACTGACAGTGGAGGTGGAGATCAGAGAGCCTCCCATCCAGACGTCCACCAACAACGGCACTGGTTAGAGCAGGCATCTATAGTGTATTCAAAATAAATGATAAATAAATTGTATATTTACAAACTGGATATTTATATACTGTCTGCAGAAGAAAACCAACAGTTTGAGGTCCTGAAGAACATTGCTGATGATCTGGGTCGTGCTGCCATCTCAGGCAATTTGAGTCAGTCCATCGGCTTCAATGTGTCATCCCTGGGCATCATCCCTCCTCCTCCTTCTTCCAGTGATCCATCCTGGAACAATGTAAGATGTTAAACTCACGTGACCAATCTCACTAAAATTATATGTTGTTATTATGATATCAGAATATAGAAATGATGTTTAAATGGAAGCACTGGTATTAAGGCTTAATATAACATAAATTATGTCTAATAATAAAACCTAAAACCTTAAAAATGAATCAAAACATAGACTGAAATATGTAGTAGAAAACCCATGAAAGATTTATGTCATTTAAAAAAAATCCACATAAAATCCATTTATTATATATCTTGGACTATGGGGACGCTAGGTGATCTACCGGCGCTACCTGTTGCTATTTTTACCACAGCGCAACTCTGATTTATTATCAATGTTGGAAACAGTTGTGATGCTTCATCTTTTTTTAGAAGCTGTAATACTTTTTTTTTTTTTTTTTTTAGGATTTTTTAGATGTATTAAAAGATAAAAAGAACAACATTTATTTAAAATAGAAATCTTTTTTAACAATCAGTCTTTACTTTGTAATTAACGCACTTTGTATCAATTTAGCACATACTTGCCGAATAAAAAGTATTAATTTCTTTTAAAAAAGAAAGAAAGAAAGAAAGAAAAAAAGACTGACCCCAAAGTTTTGAACAGTAGTGTATACTGTTACAAAAGATTTCTATTTTAAATAAATGCTGTTCTTATAAACTTTTTATTCATCAAAGAATCCTGAATAAAAAAGTTTAATAGGTTTCAAAAATCACAACTGTTTACATTATTGATAATAAATCAGCATATTAGAATGATTTCTAAAGGATCATGTAACAAGGAAGACTGGAGTAACGATGCTGAAAATTCAGCTTTGCTTCACAGAAATAAATGACATGAAAACCATTATTTTATTATTCCAATAATATTTCACAATATTACATTTGTTTCTGTATTTTTGATAACATAAATGCAGCCTTGATGTGCAGAAGAGACTTCTTCAAAAATAATTATAAAATGTTATTAATACCAAACTTTTAAATATATATGAATATATATATATATAATAAGTAATAAATTAAATTAATCATATTTGCTTTTTTTTTTAATAAAAATGAGGGATGAAATTAATTTAAGTAATGTGACAGAACACACCTTATTTTAACTGTACCTGTCTGTCTTTCAGGTGGCCACTCAGGAAGTGACACGTGAAGACCAGCAAGTGGAAACAGTCAAGACGGTATCGTCCCTGGTGGTGGTGGTCCAGCCCGTAGCGGGAACATCCCCTGGACCCCTCAGTGTTCAACCCAGCATCATGGCTGTGGACACAGCGGTGAGACAGATGCTTCCTGATTTTATTAAGAATACCTGAAACTGTAGTTTTCAGGTGATTATTAGGAAACTGCACCTGGAAGTGAGTAGGAACAGCATCTTTCATCTTTGTGTGTCTGTTTTCAGGGTGAATGTGTGTCTGTGGGTGTGACGAGTCTGACCATGTCGGCTGTGCTCAAAGATGCTAATGGCAATCCAGCACAGGGACTTCATGGAAACACCACCATCCCGTTCAGTGGCTGCTGGGCCAATTACACTGATTTAGCCATCCTTACAAGTGGTGGGTTGCCTTTGTTAGACAAATTCAATTTTTTGGGTTGCTGTCAGTTGTTATTTCAAATATTTACAATCATTTCTCTCCTTGTACCCGTTTCACAGGTGAGAACTTGAAGTTGGCCTTTACTCTGAATGAATGGAAGGCAGAGTCCAGAGCTTTCACACTCAAAACAGCTACAACTCCATCTCCTGTAGTTGTCACCACAGAGGATGATTTCCCCAGCATCTTTGACTCCAGTCCAGCAGTCTTGTCACAGTCTGTGTATCTGCTCATGCTGTTGAGTGGTCTACTCCTTCTGCTTATGAGACCCTAAACAATCACAACACACAGTGTTATATTACATTGTATTTTAATCATTTAACTTTGACTATAATCTACTATTGTTTTCCCATATGATCATTTTCAGTAAGCAACAACTATAAAGTCTGAGCACATACACTCATAATCACTGTAGAACAAAAACAACTGTTACTTTGAACAAAATCTAATATTTAAATTAATTACATTAAAATATTATATATTTATATGCTTAATAAAATTTCCAGTTCTTGCACAGTTTGTTGTTTTTCTGTGTAGAGGTCAAAAATTTCCATGAAAGTCAGCCAGAAAGAAATGAAATTGTCGATCGTCTTTTATTCTCTACTATGAAGTACTGCATATCCGAGTAAAATTGCACCTTGAATGAGAAACGACTTGATTGGGTTAGATTATGAGGTCATCTGAATTAAAAAAAAAAAAAAAAAAAAGCACAGATTATATGAGGTATAATATTTCATAAAAATGACAAATGGACAGTTTTGCTCTCATGGTAATTCTACAGAATTGGTTCAAAGTCGAAAAAGTCTTTAAAAAAAAAAAAAAGTATTTTTCCACTAATCCTGTGTGCATTGTACAAATTTTAATGAATTGTGCAGTTAATTCTCATAATGTTTTGGAATATTTGTCCTCTCTCCAAATTTTTCACTACCAAAACACACTAATATATAATTTAATAAGAAGGCTTATATTGACCTATTAAGATTTTGTTTACATCTTCCTTGTAAATATATATTTTCTATTTTATTGACAAGTTTTCAGAGGTAAATCAATAACAATCACAATTTTAACAATATTTAAAGTGGGATTTAAGAAATTTGTTGCATTTTTAATTCAATTTTTCTTTGTAAAAAGGCAAAAAGTTGATCACACTATTTTCAAATTTAAGGATTAATTAGTTTGAATATATATTGAACCAAACACTATCACAACATCTTAGTTGATAATTCAATATAGTTTATTTTTTGACAAAAAAATCCTATGTTTTTGTTGTGACAGCACATTTTCGGTAGTGACATTAATGTTTTGGTAGCAACCACATCACTACAGAATTTTAACCCACATACTAAAACACTACTAAACATAACATAATTTAAAAAAAATTAGTAACTGTTTTAAACGTTTATTTCCCCCAAATAAAGGATTATGTGTTGCCTTTTGTGACAGTAGTATCAATTTTATGGGACAACACCCAAAAAAACAAAGATGTCTGTCACCACCGAAACTTTACCAAATGTTTCAGTCGTGACTCTTTTGATACTGTCAATTTTAGATACTTTTGAACCTAGCTCATGATAATGCTAATCAGC
This sequence comes from Garra rufa, assembly GCF_049309525.1. Classification (NCBI taxonomy): domain Eukaryota; kingdom Metazoa; phylum Chordata; class Actinopteri; order Cypriniformes; family Cyprinidae; genus Garra; species Garra rufa. Next base: position 31,027,996 of record NC_133377.1, read on the forward strand.
ACATGGTTAGCTAGCACAGTTCGGAATAGTTGTACACATTTAAAAACTAAATATGTTACGGAATTACTCCCAAAAAGTGTTTAATTATAAAAAATGGTGTTTGGTACTAGTGACATTCTTTAAAGTTACACAGAATTTTCAGAATTTTGAACACATTTACCTCAAAATGATAGGGCCCATCTACTCACCATGCAGCTAAAAGAGTGACAAATATATTTTCTGATAAAAAAATGTAGGGGTGTAGTTAAAATTAGTCTCAGCCAATCGACTAAAAGACTAAAACATTCTGTTTCGGTTAATTTTTGTTTTAAAAAGTTTTTAAATTAAAATTTAAATTGTACATTTTTTAACTTAACTTTTTTTAAAACGTATCAAAAAGATACTTTTATAAACAAAAATGGAAAAAAATTAAATGATGATTTTATTAAGCTTACTGTTATTTTAAATATTATTGTAAGTTAGTAAACATTTTTTTTATTTTAGTAAACATCTAAGATTTGAATACTAATATGAATACTACCATAAGAAAATGCTTGATTCACAAGTGAAACTCAATCGGGAAGAAAGAAAAACAGGTTGCACATAAAGACCACTAGAGGGAGATAATGTCCACAGCCCTCAATCCTCACACTTCCACCTGCCGAACTTTTTTTTCTTTCTTTTTTCACATTCACGATGAGCTTAAAAGAAAAAAATTGATTTTTTTTTTTTTTTACGATTGTGTTTCATATTCTACATAGCAGTTACACCCGTATTTAAAAGCGTTATGTGATACCCTGGTTCTAATAATAAAACCTAAAACCTTAAAAATGAATCAATAAAACATAGGCTACAATATTTATAAACGTTTTACTGTTAAAGTAGCACATATATAAAAAAGAAATTTCGACACTGAGGCCAGACGCATCATCTGAAAGCTTGGTAGGAGGCAGATGTATTTAAAGTCTTGTTTGGATTGAGTTGAGCTAATAATGTTATGACGGTACTTAAGGAGGCTGTTCTTCAGAGGAGCTGCTCTCAGTCTGCACTCCTCCACACACATGTGATGTGTTCGTGTTTTTCCCAAACAGGTCCTTCATTTTCTTCTTGTGCACTTACAAGATGTGTTCTTTTGGACTCTCTGGGGTGTTTTTGATTTTTACGTTACTTCTTCATTTCCTTAGTGCTCACTCAATAAATCCTCTGTTTCCAACCGCATCCAAAGGCATGAAAGTGTCCAAGTCTGTTCCAGCTGATGGCCACAGGAGAGCCAAACACGGCAAAAGTATATTGTCAGCATCACCGTTATCAGGAGACGTACAGTCACAGCGGGCGATCAAGGATACAATTGAACCTCATGATTACATGATCTCCATCTACAAAACCTTTTCCGCGGCTGAGAAACTGGGACTTAACGCGAGTTTTTTCCGCTCGTCCAAAGCAGCAAACACCATAACGAGTTTCGTGGATGAGGGTCAAGGTTAGTTACTTCCTTATTACTTAATATCGGATTTGAAATGCATTAGATATGGCTTTTGCTCCGAGTTTGTGTTTGCCTTTTCAACAATTGTCAGAATAATTATGCGTTTGAAATACTTTTACATTCTACACTTTTAACTCTTAGCAAGGTCAGAAAGAAAGAGTGAACACATTTCAATATGAGACGTTTTTTGCAAAACAATTATATTACAGATACATTAAGAGATAAAGTCTACAATTAATAGTAAAAAAAAAAAAAAATATATATATATATATATATATATATATATATATCAATCCCACTTATTCTTTAAGGATTTAAAATCCATATATTACCCCAAACATTAGATTTTCAATTTGTGCAATTCGTTCTTTTTAATCTAACGTAAAAACAAAAGGCAATCAACCAAGTTCGAAGGAAGGAAAGAAATTTCAACACAAGATACACTCTTAAAAATAAACATTCTGTATTGGCTTTGAAGAACCTTGAACATCCATGGAACCTTTCAAATGTAGAAAAGGTCCTTTATAGTGAAAAAAAGGTTCTTTAGATGTTCTTCAAAATGGTTCTTTTAAGAACTGTTCATTAAAAGGTTCTTTAGGGAACCAATAATGGTTCTTCAATGGCATCGCCACAAAAACACACATTTGAAGCCTTTACTTTTAAGAGTGTATTTGATTGAAACATTATTCTTCTGCATTCACACTTGTTTTATCTCTCCAAACTGACTTTGTAAACACTGTACAGCCACTGTCACTAAACATTTGTGCTCTTTGTTCCAGATGACCTTTTGAACTCCCCACTGTGGAGACAGAAATACTTATTCGATGTATCGGCTCTTTCTGAGAATGTGGAGCTCTTGGGTGCTGAACTGAGGATATACACAAAGATCTCCGGAAGCTTCCGAGCATCCGAGACGGGTCCAGTGGAGATACAGCTGCTCTCCTGCCAATCGCATGCCGTCCTTGATTCCAAAACCTTGGATCTAGAAGATGCGCATAAACCAAAATGGGAGGTTTTCGACGTCTGGGAGATTTTTAAGGAACGTCAGCACCACTCTCATGGAACACGCTTCTGTTTGGAGCTCAAGGCGACACTTGATAATCCTGAGAGGGAAATCGACTTGCAATATCTTGGATTTCACAGACATGGCCGGCCGCAACTAAAGAAAGCCATATTGGTTGTTTTCACAAGGTCAAAAAAGAGGCAAAGCCTTTTCTATGAAAAAAGGGAGAAGATTAAACTATGGGGTCTGGATAGTCTTGGAAAGGAGAAAGGACCACACTCGAAATCCCGACGGAGAAGGCGGACCACTTTACCCAACCGCCATGGCAAGAGGCACGGTAAAAAGTCAAAATCCAGGTGCAGCAAAAAACCCCTCCATGTGAATTTCAGGGAGCTGGGATGGGACGACTGGGTCATCGCTCCCTTAGACTATGAGGCCTATCATTGTGAGGGCATGTGTGACTTTCCTCTCCGATCTCACCTGGAGCCAACCAATCACGCCATCATACAAACTCTCATGAACTCCATGAACCCCAGCAACATGCCGCCCAGCTGTTGCGTCCCATCCAAACTCAGTCCCATTAGCATCCTGTACATCGACGCAGGAAATAATGTCGTGTACAAGCAGTATGAGGACATGGTGGTGGAGTCCTGCGGCTGCAGGTGATTTTGCTCTGCAAACTAATGAGGAAATGTAAATGTGTGAATAACTGTCTGACTTCCTGCTCTGTCTACTGAAGCCTTAGCTGACATGTACTGTAAATCACATCTGGAAATATGATTTTGGACTGGATTTGAACACAAAAACACTGTTACATTACTCTTAGTTCCACTTCACTGGCTTTTTATATTTTAGATTGTTTGTGTGTACAAGACTTCATTCCTATAACACAAAATAGCTGTATTTTATGGACTAATATGTAAATAAATGATTTTTTTTTTAATTGTACAGGTAAAAATCTTAATTTATGTTCAGTTACACTAAGTTATTTTCTCTTTAAGTGCTATCATTTATTCAGTAATAATATTTTAGTTATATCTATCTACCTCATTGTACAAATTATGTTACTTTGTAAATGTTATGCATCATGAAAACGTTTGTAAATATTTTATAAAAAGTATGAACCACATTATTCCTTCAATAAAATACCACAAAATTAAATATTTCTTTTTGAATATTGCCTTTTTTTATTGCATGCATCAGCTGCACAAATATTAAACTGGATTACTATTAGATGCATAATAGTAAAGAGTAATGCATGTTTTTAAATTTGTAATATTTAATAAATTTAAAAAAAATTGTAACGTATACATTTTTATTCAGCAAGGACACAATAAATTGATTAAAAGTGACAGTTAGAATGTTACAAAAGATTTCTATTTCAAATAAACTTTCTATTCATCAAAGAATCCTGAAAAAAATATATTATGATTTTCACTAAAATATTAAGCAGCACTGATAATAAATGTTTTTCGCATTTTAGAATGATTTCTGAAGGATCATGTGACACTGAAAACTGAAGCTTTGCATCAAAAGAATAAATTACATTTTATATATTCAAACAGAAGACAGTTATTTTAAATATTTTATTTTAAATATTACTTTTTGTATTTTTGATACTTTTTGTATCAAATAAATGCAGCCTTAGTGAGGCGTTTTATTTATCTCTTCAAACACTAAAAATCTTACTGACCGTGCATGCAATTGCAAGTTCAGAATTGTGATATAATCAAAATTCTGAGAACATATCAGCTTTTCCCATTCAAAATTAGACTTTATAACTCATAATTGCAATTTTATATCTCACAATTGCAAGAGAAAAAGTCAAAATTGCATAATAAAAAGTCAGAACTGCAAAATATAAACTCGCAATTGCGGGGGAAATAAGTCAGAACTGCGAGATATAAACTCGCAAATGCAAGAAAGTCTGAATTGCGTGAAAAAAGTCAGAATTGTGAGATATAAACTTGCAATTGCAGGGAAAAAAAGTCAGAACTGCGAGATATAAATTCGCAATTGCGAGAAAGTCAGAATTGCGAAATATAAACTTGCAATTGCGAGAAAAAAAGGCAGAACTGCAAGATATAAACTCGCAATTTCAAGAAAAAAGAAAAAATTTCAAGAAAGTCTGAATTGCGTGAAAAAAGTCAGAATTGTGAGATATAAACTTGCAATTGCAGGGAATAAAAGTCAGAACTGCGAGATATAAATTCGCAATTGCGAGAAAGTCAGAAGTGCAAAATATAAACTTGCAATTGCAAGAAAAAGTCAGAACTGCGAGATATAAACTCGCAATTATGAGAAAAAGTCAAAATTGCATGAAAAATGTCAGAACTGCGAGATATAAACTCGCAATTATGAGGAAAAGTCAGAATTGCATGAAAAAAGTCAGAACTGCGAGACATAATCTTGCAATTGCAAGAAAGCTAGAATTGCATGAAAAAAATCAGAACTGCGAAATATAAACTTGCAATTGCAAGAAAAAAGTCAGAACTGCAAGATATAAACTCGCAATTTCAGGAAAAAAAGAAAAAATTCAAGAAAGTCAAAATTGCATGAAAAATGTCAGAACTGCGAAATATATACTTGCAATTGCAAGAAAAAAGTCAGAACTGCGAGATATAAACTCGCAATTGCGAGCAAGTCAGAATTGCATGAAAAAAGTCAGAATTGAAAGATATAAACTCGTAATCAGAATCAGAATCAGAATGAGCTTTATTGCCAGGTATGTTTACACATACTAGGAATTTGTTTTAGTGACAGCAGCTCCACAGTCCAATAGAGTGACAGTGACAAGACAAGACATAGATTATAAAAAAGAACAATATACAAGTACACAAGGACACTGTGAGAAAGTCAGAATTGAAAGATATAAACTCGTAATCAGAATCAGAATGAGCTTTATTGCCAGGTATGTTTACACATACTAGGAATTTGTTTTAGTGACAGCAGCTCCACAGTGCAATAGAGTGACAGTGACAAGACAAGACATAGATTATAAAAAAGAACAATATACAAGTACACAAGTACACTGTGAGAAAGTCAGAATTGCGTGAAAAAAGTCAGAACTGAGAGATATAAACTTGCAACTGTGCGATATAAACTCGCAATTGCATGAAAAAAAGTCAGAACTGCAAGATATAAACTGGCAATTGTGATAAAAAAAAGTATTAATTAACTGAATTAATTAAGAGTTAAGAGTGCATCAGTCTGAGCCTTGAAAGCAGTGCATTTTAGCATTAATACTGTTAATGTATATGGTCCAAAAAAAGTATATTAAGGGGAACAACAGCTTGTCACTGGAGCAATACGTTTTACAGAACGCCTTTGTATCTTAGTTCACTTCAAAAAATTTGGTCATTATTTTCTCACCCTCATGTTGTTGCAAACCTGTATAAGTTTCTTTCTTAAGTTGAAAACAAAAGAAGATATTTTTAAGAATTTTGAAAAACCAAACAGTTGTTAGTCCCCGTTGAACTCCATAGTAGGGAAAGAAATACTGTGGAAGTCAATTGGGACATTCTTTGAAACATCATCTTTTATGTTCAGCAGAAGAAGGAAACTCATACAGATTTGGAATGAGATGAGGGTGAGTAAATAATGAAACAATTTTCATTTTTGGGTGAACTATACCTTTAAATAAGTGTAAGGAAGTAAAAATGGTGTACTTGCTGTTAAATTTAAAAATATACACTACACAAAACTGCTATGATTTGTAGATTCTTAACAGAAGTGCAGATCCCTATTCTCATCTTTCTACACCAGTACTGCTCTGGCTCACACAGTGAGAACATTAACTGACAAGTGGGCCGGGAAAGAGTAATTCAAAACTGGGTCTACTCAAGAGAAATACCCGGCACCCTGCTTTCATTTATGCCAACCCGAGATACAAAGATCCAAGTAATCTGTGTACCTTCCCTGTAAAGAGCTGAAGGGAGATAATTGCAGTGTTTAGCAAAGGTGAAAACGGGGTCAACAGACACTCAGCACAACGTTCCCTGGGTGGCCTGTGTGTCTACGTGAATAGAGAGGAACACGTACACGTACACACACACACACACACACAAACTCACATCTATTGGTAAACGGAGAAACAGTTGAACGGCTCTGACCCCAGTACCAAAGTTGCATTCATTCTCTGTCTGGGAAGAGACAATGACATAAACCAAGGATGCTAACTTAAGATTAGACTTGCTTTTACCCCGAGGTCAAAGGTCAAGCATCCTTTTGTCTCTCACCACTGTGTGCATTTAACACATCCAGTAAAGAGAGAGGAAGCAATCAACGCTGCAGAACAAGGGAAAGGAATGTGCGTGATGCTATTACACCAGTTCTCTGTCTCTCTGACACATTGTCAGGCCTCGCTCGCCCGTAAAACACATGAAGATATAAGACACACAGGCAATGAGCAGTGCAATGCAGCTGCTGGACAACAATGGACTGGAATCTTGTGTGTCTCTAAAGGACATCTGTGGATGGACTGAACGCTGTGATTTAGTGATGGAAGCAGTGAATGTTATCAAGTCACATTCTGCCACTCATTAATCAGCACTTTTTAGTAGAGTCGTAAAGGGATAGTTTACCCAAAAATGGAAATTCTGTCATTAATTACTCACCCTCATGACGTTCCAAACCCGTAAGACCTTCGTTTACCGGTATCTTTAGAACACAAATTAAAATATTTTTGATGAAATCCAAGAGCTTTCTGAGGCTGACCCTGCATAGACAGCAATGTAACTGAAACATTCGAGGCCCATAGATGTAGTAAGGACAAGTCCATGTGACATTAGTGGTTTAACCTCAATTTTATGAAGCATTAAGAATACTTTTTTGCACAAAGGAAATAAAAATAACAACTGGGTCATTCCGTGTCAAATCAACCAACTTTTACAAATGTCCCCGGCTCAGATTTTGCTAATATTTATTCTGAGGAAATATAGACATGTATAGTGATGAAAGCCAAACTATTAAATGTTACGGATGAATATTTACTGAGTAATCCACTATTTTGCAGAGGGAGGTCAAAATGTCAATTTTTACCTTATATTCAGAGTCAAGTTACAGGGGGGTAAAAATGACTTCAGAAAGATGGCAGCATCATTATATTATTTTTACACAGAGACTGGTAGCTCTATTAATAAAATTTGTTGACTTTTGCAATCTTTGTTGCATTATGTGCCAATGGTGACCATTCAAAAATGGAGAAACAGCACTTTTCAAGTTTGCATGCCTGTAACTCAAGAAGTATTGAAGATATTTTAATGCCCTATTAGATATTGGATCTTAATAAACTTTCCTTTTGGCATCTTTATTTTTCATGCCCTATGAGATTTGGTTCCAGAGATATTGTAATTTCAATATGGCTCCAGGAGTTAACCATTAATGGGTTACTTTGATTTTTCACCCAAAAATAAAAATTGTCATTAATTACAGTACCACTCTAAAGTTTCACAATTTGCAAGAATACACAGATATACAAAAATCAAAGTGTGCCAGAGATTTCATGTATGATTCAAAGCTAAAAATCAGATTCTGTCACAACGGTTCATAGTGTCATTCATTAGCCTAGCTTAACCAGTGACACAGATACTGCGACTGCTGTGTTTGTCAAGTCTGTTTGTGCTGATTCAGTCCTTTGTCTTGTCTGTTTGAGGAGACGCCATTTTATGTCAAAGAGTCAAACGCTAGCGACCTACAAGTCAACTCAACGGATGGAGAGCTGAGAAAAGAGATTTGTAAAGTCAACATCAGAAAGGAAAGTGGAACGGTGAGTTTAGATGGTCGGGCAACACTAAAAGAATGGAAGGCTACAGGTTAATCTGCTCTACTTAGCCTCTGTACACAAACGACTGGTGAAGGATTAGCTAGGTTAACCCAAAGCACATTCATCAGATAAGTTAGCGGACTGTCAGACGAACCTGGAGCACTTGATCGCAATGTCACTGATCATCATTTGCATGTTTTTAAGCTTGTTATGGGTCATACAAAGACTTTATTGCTCTTAAATAAATATATTAATTTTGAGAAGGTGTAATATAGCGCAAGTTGGCCAACAAATGGTTCCATAAAAAAACATTAAGCAGCACAACTGTTTAACAACACTGATAACAATCAGAAATGTTTCTTGAACACTAAATCAACATATTAGAATGCTTTCTGAAGGACCATGTGACACTGAAGCATTACTGGTGTAAAGATGCTAAAAACCTTGCTTTGCTATTACAGGAATGAATTAACAATTTAAGGCCCGGTTTCACAGACATGGCTTAGACTAGGCCAGGATTAGGCCATAGATCAATTAGAACATTTAAGTAATTTTTATAAACATGCTTACAAAAAAAAAACCATTACTGGTGTGCATTTTGAGACAGAACAAAGGCACTGATATATTTTAAGATCAATCAGTGCAATTTTATTTCAGTTGAAACTGCTCAGACTTAGATTTTAGTCTAGGACTATGCTTAAGCCTTGTCTGTGAAACCGGGGGTCAATATATTAAAACCAGTGTTGTTTTTGACAACCATCTTAGATTTAGTCTTAGTCTTTTGGACTAAAATGGTTATTAGTTTTAGTCAAATTTTAGTCACTTCTATATATGATAGTTTTAGTCCAATTTTAGTCGACGAAAAGTCAAGAAGGTTTTAGTCTAGTTTTAGTCAAAAAAAGGGGAAAAAGTAGTCTTTTAAGAAATTAATGTAGGTCAGTAAGTATTTTGCTGTTGGGTAGTGTCACTTACAAGTTCTTAAAATAGCAGATCTATAGTTCAACACAATGTGAGCTTCCGGATCGACTATTTTTACCAATAATTACAATAATGAAGGAATGTTTTAAAACATAAAAGACAAACAAGGATGGAATGCTAAAACGGCTTGCCATAGTAGTATGGCAAAGAGTATTTAATGCTAAAACGGCTTGCCATAGCGGCAGATATTTTTCGGTTTTAATTGGCATGCACAATAAGCAGAAATGTCATGCATTTTAAACGCCTGACGGACCACCCACTAACATTTTCGTCTATTCTCGTCTCGTCAACGAAAACTCACACACGTCTCGTCATGTTTTAGTCATCAACGAGCCAATTTTATATCGTCAACGTCTCGTTATCGTCATGGAAAAAAGTGGCGTCAACGAAATGATTTCGTCATCGTCATCGTTGACGAAAACAACACTGATTAAAACTGAAAAGTATGGAAGCTTGTTTCTGCCACAAGATAAAAAAAATAATAATAAAAAAGGTAAATTCTGAGTTTACGTCTTGCAATTCCAAGTTTTTATCTCACAGCTCTGTGTTTTTGTCTCAAATTATGAGTTTACGTCTTGCAACTTTTTTTCTTGCAAGTTTATATCTAACAAATCGATTTTTTTTAGAATTCTAAGTTTACATTAAATTTACGATTTTTAAGAATAATTTTTTTTCCAGAATTCTAAGTTTATGTCTTACAATTCCGATTTTTTTTCCAGAATTTTAAGTTTACATCTTGTAATTCCAAGTTTATATCTCACAATTCTGCGTTTTTATCTCAAATTCTGAGTTTATGTATTGCAATTCTAAGTTTATAGCTTACAATTCCAATTTTTGTCTCAAATTCTGAGTTTACATCTTGCAATTCTCAGTTTACATCACACAATTCCATTTTTTTTCAGAATTCTAAATGTACGTCTTGCAATTCTAAGTTATCTCACAATTCTGTGATTTTTGTCTCAAATTTTGAGGTTACATCTTGCAATTCCAAGTTTATATCTCACAATTTAGATTTTTTTCTTACATTCTGAGTTTTTACATTCACGATTCTGAGTTTACGTCTTGCAATTTTCTTTTTTATGTATCTAGCATAGAATTAAATTAAATGACTTTTTGCAATTCTGACTTTATATCATCAAAATTCGATCTTTTCTCACAGTTGCAAGAATCAGAACTGTGAGGTTATATATATATAAACTTAAAAAAATGGTAGTGTGACATTTTCATCTCACAGTTATAGTATGATTTATGATATAAACTCGCAATTAACTCTATTTATGTATTTATTTGTACCTGTGGGAGAAACAGGCTTCCAAAGAAAACAGTTTTTTAAATTGTAATAATATTTCAAAATATTACTGTTTTTACTTGTTAATAATATATTTTTTTATTTTATTTATATAGCGACTTTCCAGAGCTCAAGGACACTTTACAATGAGTGTAACTGCAATGTTGCTGCATCGTTAGCCTTTTTTGTGGGACATGCAAAGTTATTTGGATTAGGTGTGAATGTGTGAATTGGCCTAGTTGAAGAACTGAAGTCCTCTAAAGGAACGAATCAGTGTTTCTGCCGACCGAACTAGCTGACCTTCATAATCTCAACAAAGCAAGAAAAAAATGATTCTCAGTGAGGTTTTGCAGGTCACCACCGACCCAACTGCTCTGCAGCATCTATACGGGGATAAAGTGATGTGGAGATGTGCAGATGTTTGAAATAGGTAGCGCTCAGGAACATATGGCTTTGGTTGAGGCTACCGCGGCGCTTCACATACTGGGTTTAGTTATATGTGGATTAGGCTACTTAGCGGACGACTCTGAGTCAACGCGAGACAGGTCTGACCCCGGCTCATGTGTTTTGACTGAATGATAATCAGACCTCTGGACTTCTTTTACACATTAGAAGCAGAGTTGATATGACAGGGGCTGCAGTGTTCCTTTACAGTGGTTCGGTGGAGAAAATGTGAAACAGATGAGGGGAGTCTACAGTGAGGCTTTCTATCGCCCTTAATTAAAAGTGCCTGTCGAGGACGTTTGGAGAGAGTTCGGCTCCCAGATCATTGCGGCATTTGCACATCAAAAGGAAATGACACTGGACACAGGGTTACCCATTAGCAGAAGAGTTTTATACAAAGATCACAGGCTTTCATTTGGCAGTAATGACCTACAGATTGTCTATCCCTAAACGTCCTTCACCTTGTCACAACAAGGCCCAATCGCAGGTAAAATAGCAGGTTAACCAACTCAAAGTCCCTTTATCTGAGAGTAAGGCCTTTCTGTGATGTCATGGCTGGTGAGCGTATTATGCAGCTCGGTAATGGCAGTTCTTAGTATATACTCAACATGGACTCCCTGAACTCTTAACAATATTTATAGTACAGGTCAAAGCAAGTGGTTTTCCCTTAGGATTTAGTCAAGATCCATATTCTGCAAATCAAATGTTACTTTATTCTTTCTAAACAGCTGACCTCTAAAGAGCTGCACGGAGTGCAACAATAAATATGAGGAGTATTGAGTCACTGGCTTTGTTCAGAGTGGAATACTAGCCTACTACTTAAACTATACTGCCTACTTTTTGAAATAGTGTAAATAAAAATATTAGGCATTTAAGAATGATCAAGTCAACGCTATCTCACAACCAATTCGTACGTATTTTACAAAGTGGCAATTTTGTACGATTTGCCTAGACCCCAGTGATGAGTAGGTTTAGGTATAGGGTGACAATACATCCTCTTTTCCCCGAACATGTCCTCTTTTTGGACTTCCTAACACACTCAAAATGTCCAGGATTCGGCTTTTGCTGTCTACAGTTGCCATTCATTGTGTGCGTTTTTGTATTAAAGCCTTCCGGGGGACTGTTTTCTTAATCACGCTCCCGCAAACACTGTAATATTAAATCTAATTTTTGTGCATCACAGAGTCCCTATCAATATGTGCAGTATTTAAATTGCTTTGGATGCAGCTCGTGTTGGATGTAGGCTTGCCAAATCCACATTTTCCCCACGGAATTGGGCTGATTTTAAACTGTTGCGGCGGGGTTGATTTTCTCCGGTGGTTAGAAGTCTGAAATATTGCTTATACTATTTGACTGAAATGCTTGTATTGAAACATTTTGTATTCTAGATGTGATAAAACTGTGGTAGATATTAGTTTTGCAAAGGATGGCCACTGTGGTATGAAGCTTTTAGCCGTTTATGATCAGTCCCCATCCTACATCCTCTTTTTTGAAAACTAAATTATGGTCACCCTAGTTTAGGGGCAAGGTTAGGTGTAGGGCATTTATATAAATTCATACCAATAGGGGAACTCGTAAAATACGTACAATTTAGTTAAAAACGTATGAATTCATAAGAGTGAGGTCGTACGAATTAGCCACCTTGTAAAATACGTACAAAATACCGTGAGATCAGGCTGGTCATGCACATTTGTAGTAGGGATGGTTTGATAGATGTATTGGTACCGTTCGGTTCTCGGACAAATTCCAAATGGAAGCGATTATCCCTATCACCTTTGTGGAGGGACTGACGTGCCGTGCATGTCATAATGTAGTTGTTTGTGTAACGGAGGCCAGCTAGTAGGTGCTGTGCAGGTAAACCTCACTCCCCGATCTCAAGCGACGCACTAGCGACAGACGCTAGAGGTTGCAGCATTTAGCCTCCTTGTTAGTGCGTCCGCCTCCCGTGCCGGAGACCCGGGTTCGAGACCCGCTCGGAGCGGGTGCGGTAGGACCCGGGTGTGAGGGGTTACATTGGTGCCGTGACCCGGACGGGAGTGAGGTTTAGGGGGGTGAGTGTAACGGAGGCCAGCTAGTAGGTGCTGTGCAGGTAAACCTCACTCCCCGATCTCAAGCGACGCACTAGCGACAGACGCTAGAGGTTGCAGCCTTTAGCCTCCTTGTTAGTCCGCCTCTCGTGCCGGAGACCTGGGTTCGAGACCTGCTCGGTGCGGTAGGACCCGGGTGTGAGGGGTTACATTTGCAATGCACTTGGTGAAGGGAGCGATGCAATTTCCTCATTATTATCTTCAGCTGGGATGTTTACGTGACAACACAGCATGGTCTCTTGTCAGCAGATGTCGCTGTTTTAATGTCATTAATGTCACTAAGCAAATCTGCTTAGTGCTGACAGACACGGGTGTGTTCGACTTGAAGCGGCGCTGCAGCGACCGATTTGTGTATGACATCAAAATACTGCAAAAGCAGTTGACGGTTCCATATTCTCGTTATAATCACTCTCGCGTTGCTCTGATGTCATACACCGATCAGTGCCTGCAGCGCCGCTTCAAGTCAAACACACCCGTGTCTGTCAGCACTAAGCAGATTTGCTTAGTCCCCCCACAAAGGTGATAGGGATGATCACTTCCATTTGGAATTTGTCCGAGAACCGAACAGTACTGATACACGTATCGAACCATCCCTAATTTGTAGTCTTGAAAATATTGTAACGTAGCACTGTACTTTGAATTTGTGTAGAAATATCAATGAACCAAAACAGATTGTTGTTTAAGAATCTCGGCTAATTAATTCTGCTTCATTTCGTGTAACATGGAAGGTCTAACACTTGTGGGATACAGTGCCTCACACAAAAGAAATTAATACTTTTATTCAGTAAGGATGCATTGAATTGATCAAAAGCAACATTAATTTAGACAGACGTATAAATTATTATAAAAGTATTTTTTTGTTGTTGTTGTTTGAAAGAAGTCTCTTATGCTCATCAAAGTTCAATTTATTTTATCACAAATACAGAAAAAAGGTAATATTATGAAATATTTTTGCAATTTAAAACAACAGTTTTCTATTTTAATATACTTTAAAACATAATTTATTTCTGTGTTGTATAGATGAGTTCTAATATACTAATATATATACACTGATTTATTATCAATGTTGGAAAGAGTTGTGCTGCTTAATATTTATTTGGAACCTGTGATACTTTTTTCAGGATTCTTTGATTAATAAAAAGTTAAAAAGAACAGCAAATGTACAAGTCTGAGCTTTTTACACTGAAAGAATCTTGCAATGACTGATCTTACAATATGTAAGATTTATTGTTTTGTCTAGGTATATTTATAAAAACGACTTAAATGTCCTTATTCAACTATGGCCTAATCCTGGCTAACCTAAGCCCTGTCTGTGAAACTGGGCCTATGAGTCTTTACGATCACTTTTTATTAATTTAACACATCCTTGCAGAATAAAAGTATTAATTTTGCTCAAACTAAAAAAAGGAAAACCATTTACTGACCACAAATTTTAAACGGTGTATATTGTTACAAAAAAAATCTATTTTGAATAAATGTTATTCTTTTTAACATTTAAGCAATATTAGAATTACTTTTGAATGATCATGTGACACTGAAGACTTGAGTCATGATGTTGAAAATTCAGCTTTGCATCACAGGAATAAATTCAAATTTAAAGTATATTAAAATAGAACACCACTATTTTAACTGTTTTTTTAGTCAAATAAACGTAGCATTGATGAGCAGAAAAGACTTCTTTAAAAACATAAAAAAATTGTACTGATCCTAAACTTTTTAACGGCAGTTTTACAGGGACACAAAACTGTATAAACAATAATAAATCAAGCAAATCACCATACTGGAATGATTTATGAAGAATCATGTCACATTGAGGAGTAGAGTAATGGCTGCTGAAAATGTAAGAATAAATAACATTCTTCTAAAAACACATTGAACGGTATTATATATTGCTAAATATTAATAGTATTATGTTAGTATACTATTCCAAACATAACCATGTCACCTAAGAATTCATTTCTTGCATACTAAAGTGACATTTTTCAGAAATGCTACCAAAAGAGACCCTAAAAGCTATATTAGCATCTGTGGGCACTATTATAATATCCTTTGATCACTATACAGACCTTCAAGATGTTAGCATGAATTACATGCCACGAAAGTAAAACGGAACTTTATGGTCAATAAAAATCAGCAAAGTGTTCATTGATTGTGAAACCCTCAGTCCTCTGGAGGAAACCCAAAACCTGTCCCGTTCTGCTGGGCCAGTCTAGTGTCTGAATCCAGGAGGAAAAGGAAATGTGTTATGACATGAACAGGGTGGAAAAGGAAGTGTTTTTGCATTGAATTAAATAGGGGGAGGGGTTTTAAAAAGTTCGATTTACCTACACACACAAAGATCCATATGTATACATGCATATACACAGACACTCTTGCCTACATAACGGCAGGCTAATTCTTCTGTAAAACCTGCTTTGTCAGGTTCTTTCTTAATTCCAGGTGTGAAATTTCAAGATTTTTTCCCCCTCACAAAAGACAGGGCCTTAAATTTTTTAAAGCATGTACATTTTTTTCTCAATAGAAACCCCATCATACAATAAAGCCTCTTCAGTAATATGAATCATATGTTACTTATCAACTTAATGGGTAGCAGCCTTCTCTGATACAGGCTGGGTATCTATGGCCATCTTATCTACAAAAATACACTGATAAAACATATAAAGAGCAGATTTCAACAATCTTGATAGGTCAAGAACACATGAAAAACATGCTTCCAATTACAGCTCGCCAACCGCCTCCAGGAGGACATTAGTAAGGAAGTGTACAAAGGATATGATAAAAAGTACTTTAACATCTTGAACTTAGAAATCTTGGATAAAACATCCAAGCAAAGAAAATAACCTTGTTTTAAACGGATAAATCTTTAAATATTGAACTTGTGGGATCTTTTACATACAGTACCACCCTCGGTTTTAGATCGCATGCTGATTGTGTTACTAAAATAGTGTTTTAAGAATCCAGCTTGAGCTTGATTGTTCCTTACCCTGGAGAACTCTGGGAAATGTTTATTTATAGTCGCTTCAGTTACTTGTTACTACAGTAGGTTACTAAGGAAAATTATTGAGAACCAACAGCTTTTGTAATTTCTTCAAATGTAGCTCTTACTATCACAATGCATATTTGTGTCAAAATAGTTCACCCAAAAAGGAACTTAATCATACTCGATCATTTTTTAAATATTCTTAAAGTAAATAGGAGATGGACAACCTGATTTCATGACGAAAACATACCTGAGGGAACTTAACGTAATTGCAAGCATGTTGTTTATACTTGTGTTTCAATCTCTCATCCTTTTCATCGTGAGTCATGTTTTTCACGGGATTCATACCCAAGGATTCCACATCGTAAGTCCATCTTAAGCTAGCTTGTTTCACCTGGAAAGCGAAACAGATTGAGCTGTAATCATAACTGTGTACGAAATCGATTACAAGTGCTCGCTGTTTTACCACCTTTAGCGTTCATTTCCGTTGGAAACTGCAGTGATATGTGATTGTTTGTACGTATTTCACGGCTTGCGCAAAAAGTTCCCAAAGGTACGTTTTCGTCATGAGATCAGGTAGGAGTTGGGGTGCATATGACTTTTGCACAATATTCCAAGTCATCTGAAGCCTTTATGTGAACAAACGGACTGAAATATGTCACTATGCAATGAAAGTCCTGACTTGGCACATTCATGAGATTAGCAACTGTCTAATTTCTGAACGGATCGTTCTTTTGAGTCAGATCGTTTCAATTAATTGCTTCAATTATTTGTTTTTGAATCAAACAATCTCACTGACTCAATACAGTCACAGTGGAGAAATTTCAACGTTTATCACACAAAGCTACCGTATGGCTTCAGAAGACTTAGAACATAACCATATGAAGCACATTTATGATATATTTATGCTGATTTTGCATTTATTTGTTTGTTTGAAACTTAAAAGCGCCAGTACCCATTTACTTAATGTGACTGCTTGGAAAAGTGAACAGTACATAATTTCTCTATTTAAGTAGTACAAAAAAAAAAAAAAAAAATCATACATATTTTAAATGACACGAGGACAGAATTTTCATTTTTGAGTGACATTTGAAGGCAGAAATACAGCCAAAAAAGAGACAGGATATTTTCGGACTTTCTGAACTGCTAAAAATTCAGACAATTTTACAAAACAGCTAAAAATTTTATATTTTTCCAATGCAACTAGATCTGATCTCACACAGGGAAAGATGACAAAAAAAATACTGATTTCTCGATTTTAATGGACTCTTATTTTTACGAAACACAATTGATTCTTAAATCCAAAGAATCGATTAGTCTAGCCTGTTTTCAGTTAAATGAACATTGTAGCACACCTCCAATCCAATAAATTACAATAAGCTTTGTGCTTTGTTACTTTTAATATGAAATTTTATTACAATATTTATACAATAAATGCCGTTTTGGCACTGTTTAATGTGGAGTGACAGATCACTGTAGCACCTCAGTTGAACTGATCGTCTCCACCACTTTAATATCAGACAGAATGAAATAAACATGAATAAATGTCCAAGGCTATGTTAAAAAGAAAGGGTACAACTTACTGAAATCCGTATCCGCTCTCATGTAATCACTCAATCAGTGTTTCAACTGCGGAAAGACATTAATACGTCATACGAAACAATACGTCACATAACGTCACATCTACCTCAGAAAAACACATTTGGTGACCATAAACTCATTAGTCATCTAGAAAAATTTAACTCTGGAGAGGAGCATGTTGCTAAATATGCACCATATAACATTTTTACTGTTTTTCAATATTTAATATTTGCTTGAATAAATCTGTCAAGTTTTTATGACAGCCACTATTTAAGTGTTTGTTAGAGTTGGGGTACTCGGACTCGAGTCCGGTCTCGAGTACAATTTTTAGCAGACTCGGACTTGTCACGGACTCGGATGCATTTTGACTCGGACTCAAGCTTTTCGGACTTGGGAATTATAGCCGAGTCCAGCCAAGTCCAGGGACAGTTGATGGAAATTTTACTGACTCGATGCATTATTACGAAAGTGACATTCAGTATTCACACGTGTTTAAAAGTCTTGCCAGTACTTGAAAGCCAGCTGGTTTCTTTGCATACACATACCCAAAGCGGGCTCACCGAAAGCAAAGAACTTATACTGACAAGAAGTGAAAGTCAATAGAACGTTCCATTGCAACAGCGCCGCCCAGTAGCAGCCCTACGCTTCCGCCATTTTGGAGTGAAAGCCACTCGGCAGTCCACTACCTCCATGCTGTAGCTATGGCAAATATCAGCTGCTTTGTTTAAAAAATAAAAAAAAGTATTTTAAAGCTAAAATACACAACCTGAATCATGACAACATTTTTAAATATATATTTTTTTACTCCTTTCCGTTTATTTCTTAAGAATTTTTGTATTATATTAGGCTACTTCTGTTAATTATTAAACCATAACTCGTTTGTTATTAAAAGTATTTTTGTATGTTTTGTACGTACCCTAACCTTTGTTATTAATGCAATTAAAAAATATGACAAAACTAAATAACGTATATTATCAAAAACAGACTTTGTCTTGCATTTATTTTTCGCAAAATCTTTGCTCTAGCATTATAAACGCAGAACTAATACCAACATATATAATTAAATTAAGGACATGCATCAGAAAATTGGGAATGTTAGACAATAAATATACGACAGGAATATAACGGCTTAACAGTAACTGTTTTTGCAGTATTATCTTATATTAATGTCCGTTAAAGCATGACTAAAAACTCAAATTATTTAATTATTTAGTTATGAAAGACACAGCAATACATCATGTTCTGTAAGATCATCGATATTTGTAGTGTGATCCATGGGTTTAACACGCCTACAATATAATGTATAAATACAATATATATTTCAGACCTATAATAGTAAATAATAATAGTAATAGTAAATGCATTAAGTTGCATAAAATAAAAAAATGTAATGGTTGGATTCCACAATTGATAACATAAAACATATATAATAATACAATACAACTTTTACTGTAGTAGTCATAACATTTACTGGTGACTTAATTTGAGAAATTGTCTATTGCACTTCTGAATTGGCTGTGAAATTTTTGGGCGCGTAAGATATGATGAATTCTGATCCGTAAAATAAATCTAACAGTGTAGAGTGACTTTTTAAGGTCACACACTACCTTCCTGCAGTCATTGCGTTCTTTTATTTCCACTTTGACTTCTATTTCGTTGTCATTCTGTCTGCTTCTGTGCTGTTGTCCAGTTAGAATTTTCACTCCAGAATGGCGGCCGCGCTACCGAAGCGCTGTTACCTAGTGGCTGTTACCAAAACAGCAACAGAGTTTCGCCTCTTGGTATTCTATACTCTTTGCCGAAAGCGCCTCTCAGTCAGCATGTGAATGCTGAATTAAGCATTCTATTGCATGTTATTGCTACACACTTACACGAAAAATAATGTCAAAATGCACCATCTTGGAGCGTATTCATGTAAATACAGTCGGTTTTGTCTTGAGTTAATTTGAACAGTTGGGAGAAATACTATGTGTCAAAATATATGATCTGTGCGTCCATTCTTAAAGCGACAGCAGTGTAAACCTGCTGCAGCAGACTGCGTCATATTACATTTATTTCATCTCACAATTCAGAATTTTTTTTATATGTTGTATTTCAGACTTTATAACTCAATTTACCTCAACAGTAGTGAGTTTGTCAGTTATGAGGGGGGAAAATGCCAGAAGTGTGGGATATAAACTCATTAATTTTGAGCTGAAAAGGGAAAAGGGAGAATGACTTTTCTTATCAGAATTGTGAGATATAATCTCAGAATCGTGAAATTTTTAAATATAACTCAAATGTACTTTTTTTACTCTTTTATTCCATGGCTTCCGTAGACTGCTACTTAAAACCTGTCATTAACCCTCACAGCCTCATTTTCATCCAAGAAAAAAAAAAAAAAATGAAATGCCATCTACCCTATCTAAGGTCTAACCATTCGTCATATAAAACCCAAAACACAGCCACAGAGATAAGAGGTGCTTTCTCTGCTCCTCAGGTCTCATTCACTAAGCTTCCTACCCACCCAATTGAATTTATACATTTACTATATAACAACAAATAAAGTCAAGTTCTGTCCTGCCCTATAATTTTTCACATTCTAAAAGCTATTTCACTCTGAAATATGTCACAATACATAAGCCATAACTTCTGTTACATGACTTTAAGTTTGCTGAGCAGGACACTAATTATGAGATGGTGTGAAATCAAAAATCAAAATGGCAATATGCAATAGAGGTTTGCTTTTGTTACATTTAAATTGGCATTGCCTTATTCTAGTTGTAAAGGTTAAAACCAGGTTAAGATACTGACAAACAGTAGTGTTTAGTTGGACTCGGACTCGACCCATTTGGACTCGGACTTGAGTCCGACTCGGCACATTTTGGACTCAGACTCAAATGGTTAAAGACTCGGACTCGACTTAGGCGGACTCGAACCCAACACTAGTGTTTGTATAAAAACAGCTAATTTAAACCTTCAGTATTATAGTAATGTAGTACCACCTGACTCTCATGTATATTTTACACCATTAGTTGAGATATTTTAATTCCTTGAGAATATTTGGCATGTACTGTGGCTGACATATAATAGTCAACATTTGAAGTGGATCAAAAAAGTTAAACAAAGTTGTCCTTAGACAAGAAAAGGGATTCTTTTTGGTTTTAGGACAAATTTGACGAAAGGTTTTGATCCACTTCAAATGTTGACTACTATATATCCAAAATAATCTATATTGAATTGAATCAAATTGGAAATTGAATTGAACCAGAATCAAAACAAATCATGAAACCCGTGTCAAAACCCAGCCCTACAAACCATCAAGATAATTTCCTTACGCGTAGATCTGAAAACAGCCTTAATAAAACATTTGTATAATCCTCAAACTTTTTTCTTCAATGCCACATTATTGTTGGTTAAATATTACATTACAGTAAATACAACACTGATGTCAGCCAATCAGCAACATTGGTAAACCAAATAAAAACACTTCCAAAATGATCATGTCAAAGTGAACTTGAAAGGCAAGCACATTACACAATACCTACGCAGACGCACAGAGTCATGCATGCACATGCACACAGCCAGAGCAAAGACAGAAGCAATTTAGCATGCTAGACTGACCACAAGGTTCAGGCTCACCCAACTAACCTCTAGGTGTTGATTGCTCAGGGGGACCTGATCCTGGATCAGGGAGGCCATTCCCATGAAGATTCAAGCATACACTTGAAAGCCGCTCCAACAGGTCGCTTGTAGAGGGTCAGGAGGTCAATTGCCTGGTGGTGCTTAATGGTAGCAAAAAAAACGTCAGTCATCTTAAATGGGCCACAGTGAAACTTGTGGCCCGCGACTGGAGGAATGCAAGGAATTCTGGGGGTTAAAGTGGTGCCATGAGGTGGCAGACACCGACACGGGGCTCTGGAAGTTGGATACAATGTCACCGCCTCACCATCACTCAACATTAGCCACTGCTCTCTCAACACCTTGTCCCCACTGTGGGTATTAACTGTTGTCGGTTTACAGAGGGGGGGAAAAGCTAGATGTGCATCAAAGCGACGATCGTCAAAAGCTGAATATTAAAATTTGCTGATGTGAGGTGTAGCTAAATCTAACTTTACCACTAATTTACTTCAAACCTGAAGTAATTGACTTGTGCAAAGAAAAGAATGGAGCTCCATTTTGGGTTGAGGAGGTCTGAATACAAAACAGGCACTCTGGAGGATTACCTAATGTTATTTTCACCTCTGTTATTTGAGTGCTTCTTAAAGCTGTGAAAACATATGTCATCATGCTGCCAGGGCCAAATATTGTAATTATTTTCCAGAGCAAATGACAAAAATTATTTTCAAGTTTGGTCACTGTGCATAAGCGATCATTTATGCTTTCACAAAATGGAAATTAATAATTCTAAAACGTTCCCTTACTTTTAAATTCTTTCTTTGACATCACATTCTTCTTCTGAACTTCAGAGTCCATGCACTCACCTGGCCTGCTGACACCGCCAACGTGTTATTTCCTCCCGGAGCTTAAACTCATGATCTAACGACCCGCCTTTGGTCCAAAGTCAACACTGAGCAGAACTTGTCAATCATTTGATCCACTTCATTGGCATTGAGGCTTGATTGGGCACAATTAGCCCTTAGAAACAAATGACATCAATCTGCCCTGGATTTCCATTGAGGGAGGCTGATTATTTGCTTTAACCTGGAACGCTGATTTCATTTTCACCCCTCTGTGTCCCCTGAGGGATTAACAAACATTGGAAAACATGTACGACTGACATAAGATCCTTAGCTAGAGAAATTTTCAAATGCAATTTGGCCAAACCCAAAGGGAGTCCAACCGCACAACAATTTTGGCACAGCTAATACACTGCCTTGAGATTTATTTCAGTTTTTCTATGAGCTGTGTAACACAGAGGTACCAATTGTCAGTTTCCTGTCTAATACATCTACATCAGACAGACCACCACATTATGAATTGCTGTGGATTAGGGACTAAATAAAGTGAATAAAATTCATAAAATTATGGTAACACTTTACAGAAAGTTTCAATTCATTAACATTAATACCCTAAAGTGGCCATTGCACAGATTTTTTTTTAAATGATTTTAATATAATCCTTGAGATTTACTCAATAGTAAAGAGAAGAATAGTTGACAGAATAGTAAAGTATTAAAACCCCTTAATTTTTTTCAGGCTTAAACTTCTTTCAATTATTTTTTCCCCACATCAATTTACACTCCATACACCATAATGACAAAGCTAAAAAAAAAAAAAAGATTTGTGAAAACTGCAAATTTATTAAAAAAAATTAAACACTGAAATGAGTACATTGCATAAGTATTCATACCCTTAACTCATAGTACATAGTTGAAGCACCTTTACAGCCTCAAGTCTTTTTGGGGTATGATGCGACAAGCTTTGCACATCTGCATTTGACAATTATCTCCTTTCCACCGATCAAGCTATCTCTGGCAAACAATTTTCCGGTTTCTCCAGAAATATTTGCATTCAAGCCAAGGCTCTGGCTGGGCCACTCAAGGACAATCACAGAGTTGTCAGGTTCTGAATGCGCTGGACTGGGTTTTCATTAAGGCTGTCTCAATATTTTGGTGCATTGAGCTTTTCTTCTACTCTACTAGTCTCTTAGTCCCTGCCGCTAAAAAACAACCCCACAGCATGAGGCTGCTAGCACCACACTTTACATTTGGGATGCTACTCTGCAAATGTGCTTGGTTTCCTTCAAACATGATGCTTGAATTGATGTTAATCAGACCAGAGAATCTTGTTTCTCGCAGTCTGAGGGTCCTTTAGGTTAAATATAATCATGGAACCCAACTAAAGCGACTATCAGCTTCTTGATAACCAAGCCCCTTCTTCATCAATTGCTCAGTTTGGCCAGGAGACCAACTCTTGGAAGAGTCTTAGTTGTTTAAAGCATCTTCCATTATGGATAATGGAGGCTACAGACTTCTAATAAGCATGTTTTTGAGCTCTATAGGCAGTTCTTTTGACCTCAGAGCGTGGTTTTTGCTCTGAGATAAATTTTCAGCTGTTAGACCTTTTCTGCAATCTCTGTGCCTTTCCATTTCATTCTCATTCAAATGAATTTGCCAAAGTTTAACTCCACTCGAAGTGTACCCTGGTGAAAAAAACAGCATATGCTGGTTAGGTAGTTTTGATGCTGGGATGCTGGTTAGGTAGGTTTTGAAGCTGGTTTATGCTGGTCATGTGCTGGTCATCCCAGCATCAAAACCTAACCAGCATATGCTGGTTTTTTTAACAGGGTAGTAACATTTACAAGCGATATGAGTGCTCCTGAGATGAATTTCAAGTGTCCCAGAAAAGGGTATGAATACTTATGCAATGGAATCATTTAAGTTTTTTTATTTCTAATAAATTAATAATTTAAAGCAGTTCAACACAAGGCTGCAACATAAAACATATGAAGGGGTATGAATACTTTCGCAAGGCACTGTATAATGTTAATAAAGTGTTTTGCACAAAAAACAAATACATTTGTGGATAAATTATTATTTTCAATCCTCATTCTGACCCTCTTTCTAAAATGACCTGTTTTAAGAAGCGAGTCTTTTAAGGCTTGTCAGGAATCGTCCACTGATTGGCTAACGTCATAGGAAAAAGTATCAATGCCCCCTTCCTATTACATGTGAGTGTTGACAACATGCTAAAAAAAAACAATTTTCAGACAAAGCAATATCAAAATCATTTACAGTTTGTGATGCAGCTGCAGTCAAATTTAGTACTGCTTCATCTTTTTAACAAAAGTTTCTTTGTGAACTCTCCATGACACTGTACTTCGTTTACAAAACAACATGTTACAACCCTCAGACACGATTTGGGATGCTGTTAAAAGTAAACTATTATGTTCCTTAAGCTGGGATCCTTCTGATATCTGTACAAAGACGCGAACAAGCTGTTTAAACCAAACGCATCAAAGCAAACATTCATTCACTCCATTTGTCCTATTTTAAGCCATGTTTGGAACTTGATTTAATAAATGCTTCGTTTATAATGAGGAACATTGTTTTAAGCTATGAAACTTGCAGTATGTTTTAATGGTACGAAGACGTCTTATATGCCAAAAAAAAAAAAAGGCAAACTTGATTTCTCATATCATGACCCCTTTAAGTATTATAAACTATTATTTAAGATTTTTTTTACATAATTTATTAATCTAGATTTATAAATATATAAATACTACTGTTTAAAACATATTATACATTTTATTAATATAAATTTAAAATATATTAATAAAAAATATGATAAAAACTTAGTGTTACAAATGTATGAATTAATCTAAAATTAATTCTGTAAACTTTTTTTCATTCATAATGTTTAATGCATTAATGTAAATTTTTTGCACTGTACTTTTCTATAAAACTATCAAAAACAATTACATGATGAAAAAATTAAATCACTTACAACACTATTTGCTGAAAAAAGCCCCCAATTTAATAAAAAAAAAGCACTGAATAGAAGACATGAATAATTGCGTTAATTTTTATCACATTATGTTTTTAAATTAATCACATTAAATTAACAGCCCTAATTTAGAAGAAGCCCTAAACAAGCTAGGAAAAATCTAGATATAAACTTACTAGCCGTCATGCAAACACTCAGAAGTTTCATGTTTATGTACAGGGAATTACTAATGGACCATGGTCCATTAACTATGTGGATTTATTTCCAACCACGCAGTGTTATGAAAAGGCCAGCACAGAGGCTGTAAACTCAGGCTGTGGTACTTTTTCTGTCAGACAGCGAGACTAAATTTACAATATTGACTCTTTGGCTGCCTTCTGTTACAGTAAAGAGGACACTGGGTTACGGTAGAAACATACCAGAGTAACTGTGAGTAAATACAAACACGCAGGACATTCACACCGAGCTCTGAAAATGTAGGCAGAGTTCCCTGCGGACAAACTTTACGATGAACAGCAGCTGTTTTGCACATTAGATCTTCTACAAGTTATTATAACACTTGTTTTAAATGCATAAGCAGAATAAGTCTGGCATATTAAACGATAATTCAATATGCAAGATAATAACGTTTAATATAGTAAGTTATTATGCAAGAACACTAACAAACATTTTGCTGATGCATCAGTACCATTTGGTGAAACTTTTACGTCATTCACACTGAACGTTCTTATAAACCACCAGTCAGACGATTCGTGTTTATTGGGTGATGATGCCCGGGCTGAGAGCGGGAATTATGGTGATGACCACACCCCCCGGCCTGTATGAGGGTCTGTGTGTGGGTGCACTGACCCAAGGTAACCCACGGCTGTGTTCTGAACTCTAAAGGGGAGGTAGATCAGAGCTGGTAATCAGAAGCTCAGCTGTAAAAGTCCTAATGAGCCTCAGAGGCAGCGGTAAAGCAAAGTGAAAGTCACCTAATGAGCCAAGAGTAATCTATGACTGTCCCATAATGCCTAGCATGATAAACTTTACTACTGGCTTAAGCTATCAGCCTGCAACAGAAAAATGTGAGTCGTGTTTTTGACATGCAAACACTTATAATGCACACACATTAACCTAGTAATGCACAGCTTCACCATCAGAGAATTGGATGCTTGTGTATGGGACGCTTGCTCTTCTTCTCCCAGAACAGTCTCCCCTCCTCCTGGGGCAGCCAGGCTCCAGGGTAGACAAGCGATCTCAACTATTCTTTTATTCTGTGCTTAACCTCCACTACGACAATAAAGCTCTGTTTGCCTATTCACCCGCCTCAGCGTTGAACCTGATAGCACTTCAAAGTCCCACACTGGGGACAGTGATTAGATGCTTCAGGGTGCTGCTTTTCACTGGGCATTAAATGCCAGGGCTGTTTTTCACCAGGTGAAGCATTAAAAAACACATGAATGTCTTTTTACAAATTTAAAATTACCTACAACAGACAGGTGTATTAACAAAAAAAGGAATATGGACCAAAAACGTTTCCACGAGGTGCGCAATAAAACGACAAGCCTGCCAAAAAGATGACAGCTATAGGAGGCAGCATCTGAGGAGCAAGCTAATAAACATAGAAGTAGTTTACTGAAATGCAATGAGCAATAAAAATGACTATGCTGTGTGATGTAGAAAGACTGTAAATCACACTTAAAGATGCATAGCAGTGTGTGAATTTTGTGCATAAACAGCACTAAACAGAACTGCAAAAATAATAATCCAAACAGATTTTTAAACACTACATCTGTCTCTCATTGTTCAGAAAAACAAGATGCACCACCCAAACTAATGCAAATTGGTCAGGCTGTGTAAAGAAACAGAACAATACTGAAAGCGCCACAGAACTAAAGGGCTTTTTCAAAACAGCCTTCTGCAGAAGTATGTACTGTATATCATACAGGTCATCATTTTGTGTATGCATGACCCAAATTTGCCAAAATGGTTACTGTATCCAACAATGCAACATTTGACTTTCCTTTTTCCATTAGGGTGCAATTAGCATCTCTTTCTTGACTCATTATTGATCAGACTGGCAAAAAAACAAAAAAAAAAACAAAAAAAAAACTTTATTTCACATAGCCTTTCAAACATGACAATTTGTGTATATACTTTTCAGGTTTACATTTATTCATTCAGCAGATGCTTTTATCCAAAACTACTTAATTGTGACCCTGGATCACAGAACCAGTCTTAAGTAGCCAGGATATATTTGTAGCAATAGCCAAAAATACATTGTATAAGTCAAAATTAGAGATTTTTTCTTTTATGCCAAAAATCATTAGGATATTAAGAAGATATTTTGTACATTTTCTAACATAAATATCTCAAAACTTTATTTTTGATTAGTAATACGCATTGCTAAGAACTTAATTTGGACAACTTTAAAGGCAATTTTTCAGTATTTAGAGGTTTTTTTGCACCCTCAGATTTTCAAATAGTTGTATCTCAGGCAAATATTGTTATAATTATCCAAATAAACCATACATCAATGGAAATTTTATTTATTCAGCTTTCAGGGGATGTATAAATCTTAATTTTAGAAAATTTACTCTTATGACTGGTTTTGTGGTCCAGGGTAACAAATTAGGATGATCACAAGCAACTTGTCATTTACACAATGCCAGAATTTAACTATACGAGTATTCAAATTAGTACACAAAAATCAATCTGCAAATGTCTTAGTTGTCTCTGCACATCAGTCTGTGATAGGACAGAAGTACCTCAGAAAAAAAACATTGTACACCATAACTTTAACTTTCACTTTCCTTTATTGAAATGTCACCACTGATTTATATGATGTGAATAGTGCAATCAGTACATTAAAAAACAACTCAGCTGTTCTCAAAATAACTTGATTTGTGAACAAACTGCTACGAATGTATTATTTGATCTCTCAATTTCCCCTTGTAACTGTAGATACATTTAAGACTGCACACCATAGTAGATAATCATGGACAACAAACGCAAAAGCATCACTGATTTGCACGGTGCGAGTGCCCCCTAGTGATTAAACACAAATGGCAACTTGATTTGCCACTTCAACGCCAGTTTTGTTTTAAAAATATCCCGGTTCTCGTTACCGTTTACTCAGTGAGAAACCCTCCAAACGATTCAATGGAAGATTGATTCAGACCGTATCAAGATCAATTTTGATAACTCTTTTGATCGATTCATTAAAAATAACCAACTCAAGTGAGTTGTTCATTTGCGAATTAGGTATCGTTGTTTCATAACTTCCTATTGATCTAAAAACGTGCGACATATTGTTAATATTGTCACGGAAAAACGTTAGGCATATGCTAAGCCACTGCCAATTCTACAATCCTTATAAGAGCTCTTTAACTGAACTTTAATTGTATAACATGAATAGGCCTAAATGGGGAAACTGACACTCTTCTCATTTTCTTGCTATTTATGATTCAGAATACAACATACATAAATATATGCTGTTAATAATGATAAACAATGTAGGTTTAACTCACCGTTTTGTGATTTTTGTGAAAAACATTGTCCATGTTTGCTTGTGCAAAACTCGTGCTCTTCACAGCTGAATGGAGTTCGGTTCAGGAGTTGACACATCACTGAACAGCCAGGTTTCATTGAGGTCACATGCTTCTAATTTGTATGTTCTCCTTAAAATCTCCTAGCCTCAGAATCCAGTAGAGGGCAGTAAAACACTACACGTTTCTTTCTTTGAGTTTGGTTTTATTGGCTGTTGCACAGAGTTGATACATAGATCTGATTTCCAAAAATAAATAAAAGTTAATAAATAAAGAAAATTTTAAATCAATGAAATTAGCACACTAAGGATA
The DNA here is from genome assembly GCF_049309525.1 of Garra rufa. Lineage (NCBI taxonomy): Eukaryota > Metazoa > Chordata > Actinopteri > Cypriniformes > Cyprinidae > Garra > Garra rufa. The sequence continues at coordinate 31,056,852 of NC_133377.1, forward strand.
AATATTGTTTTATATTTGTTCTGTGTTTATTTGATATTGTTTGTTTCAAGTTCATTTTACTGAAAGAGAAGAATTAATTACAACTCTTAATTTAAAAAAAATAATAGAACATTTGATTATGATTTGTTATTTTGTTATTGTGTCCTATTCCTTAGATTTTTATTTGCATGATTGATTCTGATTAACTGATACTTTGCTTTAAAGTTATTCTGTTTTCAAGGGTTGGTGTAATTCATCTACAAAGCCCAAATATTTTATATTAAAGTTGACCTGGAGGTGATGTGTCAGTCACTAATATACAGAACATGATATGATATGGATAAATGGTAACATTTAGATTGCAGAGACAACTACGATTTATTAAATAGTTTTTCTAAGATTTTTCTAATTAAAATAAGCTTTTTCTGCTTTTCTGATTTGTGTGAAGCATATGAGTACAATTGATTTGTCTGATGGTAATTAGATGTGCAATACGAAAGCAGGATTTCCACTGATGATTTTTATACAAAAGATCTGTATTGGAAGATTAATTAGATTTTTTAAAAATGAACAGTATCTCATTGCAACCCCCCTTTTTTTCTCCTGTCAGCGGGTCTTAGAAGCATCTGCAGAAGATTGTCAGTAGGGAGGTTTTTGTACAGCACGTTTTCACTGTGTGAACACCCATTTGTCATCGATCTTATGGACACTCATACAGTAATAATCTCCTGCGTCTTCAAGAAGGACATCACTTATGTTCAGGGTGAAATCAAGACCATTTCCTCCAGAGTGAAAACTGCCTCCACCGCTCATTCTAGATGGAGTACTTGAAGACTTCATTGTTGTATAATATATAAGGAGTTTAGGGGGTTCATCTGGTTTCTGAAGATACCAGGAGATGTAGTAATCCTTAGATACTTTGCCTGTTGGAAGCCTACGAACTACAGTGTCGGCCTTGCAATTAATAGAGACTGTTTGACTGAGCTGAACTGATTCAGCCTTAGGTTGAGTCACGACAACCTGCCCCAAAGAAACTGTGAGAGCAATAAAAATAAATTAAAATAATTATTAGTTCATGAGAAGAAAAGTCTTTCAGTTTGATTTGAAAATTAAAATTACCTTGGATGCAGTAAAATGCCCAGATGAAGAGAATCATATTTGCTTCTGTTTTAGAGAGGACAGTTGTCAGCATTTTTTAAAAGTGTTCACAGGACTATAAACATTCAGAGCACTGATGCATGAGCTGCCAATGCAAAACATCATTACAGTGGAAAAACCCTTCCTGAACTGAAATGTCTTCACACTCATATGACAATTAGCTTTGCATATTTGAATTATAAATTAATCATATAGTTTAATTAAGACTTGTCTGCTTTTCTCAAAAAATAATTTTTGTTGATGGAACCAAACTGAAAGTTGTGGAGAATTAAATAAGAAAATTACAAAATATTGACCAGGATAGATTAGATAGCAATGCTGCATATGTATGTATGTATGTATGTATGTATGTATGTATGTATTTGTTTGTTTACATAATGTATAAGTAATACAGGATTGTAAATCAGACTGTAAAAGCCAAAAAAAATTTAGATACAAAACATAAATAAAATAGAATTTTAGTTGAACTAAATGCCTAAATGTTAATTTACATGACAGCATTGATGTTTTTATTTTGTTTTTAATAGTGCAGTAATGTAATAATAGAATTATATAATATTTAAAACTTTTTTTAATGTATTAAATTTAAACTTATTTAATTATGTAGCTTTATCTTATAGCTTTTATCAGCTGTGAATAGCACATTAGTTATTGTCAGTGTCAGTTTTAGTGCAGGAGGTTTTTGTACAGCCGTTGATTGGTTTTGTATCACTGTGGTACACGTTCGGTGGAGGCACCCGACTCTCAGTTGGAAGTAAGTACATTTATTTTTATTTTTAAAATAAAACACTAAACTAAATAACGAGAGGGTTTGCTTATGTTTAAAACACATTTTAAAAATAATACAAATGACTAATAATAAATCAATGTAAATTATTGTTTTATTCTGGTGTGACATTTATGCACACTTGTCTTATTTTTCCTTCAGACCAATTTAAAACAGCCACTTTTTTATTACTGAGCATTTTATCTATCTGAATAATAAAATGTATTTGACAAACAATATTTAAATTAAATTAGCATGAAATAGAAAGCTATGTCTGTATGAGCATTCAGTCTTTTACTCACCTTCACAAATCTAACAGAGGCAAACAAGAAAACATTTTTTACACATAAAAAAGACGAAAGTTCCAATTATGTAATTATTATTTATTGTTTTTAATGATTATTAAATGGTAAATTAATTATTAAATGTTTGTAATAATTCTAGATTAATGAAAGCGTTTTTAATTAAATGAATGTCATACTGTATGTGTCATCGTCTGGTGTAGCTTTCAATCTACACGCAACTATAATTAACTGTAAGGAGCACAGTAAAATTTCACAATAAATAATTTAATACAATTATGAACAAAGGAAAAATAGAAACTTGAAATGTTAAAGATAACTATGCCTACAGCTCAAACAGTACAGCATGGTTAGCAGCGCCAAAGTCATGGGTTTGATTCCGAGGGAAAGCATAACTGATAAAGTATACCAGGATTGCAATGCAAGTTGCTTTATATAAGTGTCTGCCAAATGAATAAGTATAATATATTATATTATACGTTTTTTATGCATGTGTGTACTTGTTTTGATACTTCTGATGACCAAATTTCCTCACTTATATTGTGAAATACTTTGACAACCTTTTACTGGTCCTCACAATTAAATATCATTTCATTTATATCATTTATATCCTTAACCTGATATAAAATCAATGGAAGTCTGCAAAGTATGCAATGTCCTCATAAACATATGAGAGTGTGTGGGTGTGATTGCTAAGGAAATATGTTTTACAGGCTGTTGCACTTCAGATCTGCTTGATTAACTTTGAATCTCTTAAAGGGAAGTGAAAGACACTGAAAATAACTGATAGAGCTGTTTTTCACCGTTTCCATCTCTCTGTCTCTCTTTAGCTGTGGCTCGTCCCGCTCTCACAGTGCTGCCGCCCTCCAGAGACGAGCTGCAGCAGGGTAAGGCTACAGTGCTGTGTGTGGCCAGTAAGGGATTCCCCTCTGACTGGAAGCTGAGCTGGAAGGTGGACAGCAGCAGCATGAGCTCTGGTGTCAATCTGAGTCCCAGTCAGCTGCAGAAGGATGGACTGTACAGCTGGAGCAGCAGCCTGAGCCTCACTGAGAGTGAGTGGAGCACAGCAACAACCGTCAGCTGTGACGCCACTCACCCATCCCACAGTGCAGTGGCCAAGAGCCTCAACACACAGCAGTGCGATGAATAAAATACATACACACACACTGCTGTTAGTATGCTGTTTCATGCTGTTAGTACATTGGTCATATATTCTTATCTGTTGAATTCTATAACTGAAATGATATTAAAGTTTTGTTGATCATTTTTCTCTTGCTTCCAAATAAAAGCATTTTGCCTCAAATATGGTGTTGAGTTATATGAACATTTTAAAGCAAAAAAAAAAACACCTAAAATATGAAATACCACTTTTATTGTTTTTACTTTTTTAAGGATACATGGTATTGTGATGAGCAGCATGAATATGTAGTGAATAATTTCCTGTTAATAATATAATTTACAGTAAAAGAGATATTTATGTTGAAATATTGTTGTTACATTTAAAGTATTTAATTAAAATATTTTAATTATATGTATTAGGTCAAACTGTATTTGATAAATTACAGTCACAATCAGATGATTTTATTGATTACTTCTAGCTTATTTTACTTAGAATACAATAAAATAATTGCTAGTAGTCTTCAAATGGATGAATGCTTTTAAACAAGATTGTTGAATTGAAAAATGAACTGTTCATCACAGAATCATAGACAGAATGTGTAGATTTGATTAAATATTCTGCTCATATACTAAGTAACGAATTTCTCATTACTGCATGAGTACATCCACCATGTTGTCATTGAGGGAGGTTTTTGTACAGTGCTGTTTCACTGTGTGCACACTGCACTAAAAGCATAAAACCCCATACAGTAATAATCTCCTGCATCCTCAAGCTGGACTCTACGTATGTTCAGCGAAAATTCATATCCAGAATTAGTTCCACTGAACCGGTCTGAAACTCCAGATGCAAGGTTACTTGTTGAGTAGATCAGGAGTTTGGGAGCTTTTCCAGGTTTCAGCTGATACCAGCTCATGTAATAACCAATTCCAGAAGATGCAGTGCAGCTGATAGAAGCAGATTCACCTGCTTTTACTAGCAAAGATTCAGGAGTCTGGACTTCTTGATGAGACACTGAGAGAGAGACCAAAAAGTAAATATAATACAAATTACGAGATAAAATATTTCTAATAAAAAACTTAAACAAAGCACAAGCTTATAAAAAAAACCTTGATAATATATAAAAAATTAATTTTTACCTTGAGCAAGCAGACCCAGTGTAGCCACAATTAGTAAAAGAGACATGATTGTATTGTGTGTCAGTGACTCTGAGGGACTGAACACACAATGATCATCAGAGGAATTTTATGTGTGATGCAATACACATGCAAAACATTCACTACACAACAGACTCCTAACCATGCAGAAGTGTGCTTAGAATAAATGCTTTTATAATTAATCCCATTTTAAATGTGAACCAAAATAATCAACTTTATAAAATAATCTTCTATGTAGGTTGTGAAATAAATGTGAAATAAATGTTAAAATTTAATTTAAGATAAAGGAGCATTCAGATAGACATAAAATGCTGGTGTATCTTCCATAAATATTTATTATTAGCGAGCAGACAAAGAGCTAATTGATATTGTTGAAAAATTTACAATGACAAATATAAAAACAAGTTACTGGGAAAATTTGTAAGTATAATTCATAGTGGCCACTGAGATCTACAGTATGTTAGTTTTCAGCTTCATCAGAGCTCAATAAATCTATACTAACGAATAAATGAATAAATAATAAATGAATAAATCTTTCATTTCATTAAATATACTGTATGTATATATATATATATATATATATATATATATATATATATATATATATATATATATATATATATATATATATATAGTATACTGAGCAACTCATACATATGGGTATGATTTTGGTATGTGAGAAAGTATGAGAACTGTCATAGAACACAACTAATTCCAATAATTTTGATAGGGAAGATCTGGGTTAGAATATTAATTAGTATATCTTTGTGTATCTTGTTACAAACCCATGTTTTTGTTTTGTTTTCAACACCAGCAGATTGTCAACCTGACCAAGGGAGGTTTTTGTACAGCATGTTTTTACTGTGTGAACACTACTTTACTATTGATCTCATGGTAACTCTGACAATAATAATCTCCAGCATCTTCAAACTGTGCATCGTTTATAGTCAGAGTGAAATCAAGACCATTTCCTCCAGTGTGAAAACTGCCTCCTCCACTTATTCTAGATGGAGCACTTGAAGACTTCATTGTTGTGAAATATATAAGGA